>NW_018407883.1:1293705-1356313 GCF_002113885.1 Mizuhopecten yessoensis | reverse complement strand
TATACTATGTATACATACCTAGAACTCCTATCTGTGGTTTAAGGTTGCCTTATACTATGTATACATACCTAGAACTCCTATCTGTGGTTTAAGGTTGCCCTATACTATGTATACATACCTAGAACTCCTATCTGTGGTTAAAGGTTGCCTTATACTATGTATACATACCTGGAACTCCTGCGGTAGGAGTTTGCCCTCTCTTGCCTTTGCTGCTAGTCTGGAAACATCCTGAGTAATGTCGGATAAACCCTGACAAATTTAAGCAAGACCTTGTATTAAAGAAAATCACTTGCACCACAATATCTATCATTGTGTTGATTAGAGAGGATTGTCCCAATGTATTCTTATATTTATAAACACATTAATATTTATCATGGTTTCTACCGACTACCGTATACATACCTGTTTCTACCATCTACTTAAACTCATATTTGTACAACCATTATCAATATCCTTCTATATAATAGCATTTGAAAAAAAAACTCCTACTGGATATAAATAATATATAATAATATATATATACAATATACAACATTTATATAGCACCCTTTATAATTTGTAAAATTACTCTTAAGGTGCTTTACAACACATAAATAATTAACATTCCTACAGTGAAAGTTATGAATAAAGTAGATAAAAAGGCATTCAAATCAGCATTATACATTATTTTGCCGGTACTTTACGGTGATAAGAGAGTATCCCCACTACCTTGGTGTCGGCTCTGAAGACTATAGGGGTGATGAGACCGTTAGGTGTGGCCACTGCTACATTGACATCTACAGAGTTGTACCTAATGGGAACAAAAACAGAAACTGTCATTATTAGGTAGCCACAACAAAAAGGCTATGTCAAGGGAAGAAGATTAGGGAGGAGATTTGAATGTGGGTGGATACGTGGCTACAGAGGCCACTTCCATAGACGCTAACCTCTGAAACCTCCATTGAGGGAGATCTCCTTCATTCCACAATTCCAACTAGAATTTTGTTTTTGTGAACAAAAACATATGTCTCCCCTTACTAGCCAATAGACAAACTTCGGTATAATAAATTAACAAAGGGCCATATCTCTTTATATGGTGGGACATGAGACCCGATTTTAGAATGTGAAACTCCTATTTCCCAAGATTCATTAAAACTATAGCAAGCTTGGTCAACGTAGGTGAAATAACATGGAGGTTATGCTGTGGACAAACTTCGGTATTAAAAATAAACAAAGGGCCATATCTCTGTATATCTGTACAAGACCTAGTTTCAGTGCACTGCACGCCTTCTGTGGGTGATGCACGTATACTTCAAGTTTGATTAAGATATAGTTAATGGCTTAGAAGTTATGCCGTGGACAAACTTCTGTATTAATAATAAACAAAGGGCCACAACTCTGTATATAGTGGGGCACAAAACCTGACTTTAGTGCAAGATATTCCACCTTCCAAAGATACATAAATATGGTAAGTTTAGTCAACGTAGGTGAAATTACATGGAACTTATAATGCTCTGGACAAACTTTGGTATTAAAATTAAACAAAGGGCCATAACGCTGTATATAGTGAAGCACGAGACCTAATTCCAGTGCACTGCACACCTACTGTGGGTGATGCAGGTATACTTCAAGTTTGATCAAGATATCTTAAACGGTTTAAAATTTACGGGCCGGGCAAGAATTTACTGAAAATGTTGCACTGATTTGACCTTTGACCTTGAGGTGAAGGTCACAGTGACCTAATTTAACCTTCTGTGGGTAAAGCATGCATACCTAAAGTATCAATAAGATATCTTTATCGTTTTAAAAGTTATGGCCCGGACAAGTTGCTATTAGAAGAACCAGAAAAAGAAGAACCAGTACTAATACAATATGTCTCCCTTCATTCGAAGGGGGAAGCGTGACTGAAATTGCTTTGCTCAATTTATCTTTCCCTTATTATATATCAAAATAACTCAGAACCTAGGAGATCATTTGACCACGGGATGGAGATTGCGAGTTTGTATGAGTTTGGACTTGATTGAAGGAGTTTTGAGGGAGATCGTAAATTTGGTCAAAATGAGGGAGTCTCCCTCCTAATGAAGATGGTTTGACAGCTACACTGTAGGCACTACCACAGCATCAGAAAGAAGACCAATTTTAAGAAGTAAGATTAGGAGTATGTACATATATTGTTTCTTCTATGTGTGTGCAGTCGCTTCCCTGGTGCTAGTCTTCACAACTTTTGCCTCGCCATATTGGCTATTATATGTATAGCTACTAGATGCATTTGAAACACCTAGATAAACAAGATGTCAGCTTAGCTTGTTTCTCATTACTCTGGCCATTTACTGCTGTCGGTGGCTAGCTCTCCAGGCTTTTTCGTACGGAAACATTAGCTCCAATTTGGGGTGACAAAGGGGTTGAAGGTAACTTAGTGCTATAGTTATAACAATGTTAGGAGATTATCGTGTCAAAATGGGAGATGGCTGCTTTTATGCTTGAAACCTGGAGACTCTCTATCGTATTGAAGTTATTCTGTAGTCATTTTAACACATGATATCAATGTAACAAACGACAGAATCAGTGGTGTGTGTGACTTACTGTCGGATATAGTTGTCCATCCAGGAGGAGTTGGCTTCGGGAACCTTGCGGCACGACAGAGCTGATGCTTTTATAATGAAGTCATTGACAGAAAGCTTTATGTTGTCCTTAGCTAGAACTTCATTCAGATCTCTTCTTAATCTGTAACATAACATGCAAACAGTCAAAACAAAACTGAGATTTTATAGGATACAAACTTTCCACTTGCACTTTTGATAGCCATCAAAAAATTAAAATTATTACAGGTATTTATGAAAATCCAAAACCGAAAGTTACAAGTGTCTTTCTAAACCTTCTTAAGAGGACTATCATTTTCAAACTTCAAACTGTCAGTAACACAAGGTTAACAAGTTTTACTGGTGAAGTTCATACTAAATGAATACTCGATTCCACTTATGTTGTAAGTGTACCAGTATGTGAACTATATATAGGTAATATATATAAACAGCTAATTGTAATTATGTATCAGTAATCCATTGTTAGTTACAGTATACATTGTACATATACAACATGTATGTCTAAATAGCCCGGGTTTCCTCTGGCCCTGACACCAGAGTTTGACATTTTGACAGATACACTGTGTAGATGTGTGCAGCGGCCCAAATCAAAATGTCTAATTCTGGTGGAAGGACACCAGGGCTACATATATATATATATAGAAGTGTGCTCTGGCCCTACACCAGACATCAATCTGTCAAAATGTCTAAGTCTGGTAGAAGGACACAAGGGCTACATACATATATATAAGTGTGCTCTGGCCCCACACCAGACATCTATCTGTCAAAATGTCCAAGTCTGGTGTCAGGGCCAGGGGAAACTTGGGCTTGTGTCTAAACTGAGCCCTCTATAATATACTAACCACAACAGACCATCAACTATGGTTCCTTTTCCAAATACCATGGTAGTTTGGTAAATTTTGAATTGTGAGTTTCACCTTTTGAAATTTTCATGTTTATTAAAAGAACATCAAAATGATTATTCTGTAAGAAGTTAAATTATATATATATATATGTCTTAATTTGAGCTTTTGTTGGCTTCTGAAAATTAAACTGTTCAGTAAGGTTTTTTGGTCTAAATGCCAAAAACTTATGCAATAGCTTATCTGACATCATATTTCATGATATCCAAGACCATACATGTATCAACTAGTGGATGAGGGATACAGTAGGACTAAAACCATTCTACACAGAGTCTAGACATACAATTGTATAAGATGGTTTTGGAGTTCTGCTTTTAAAGAAAAGGGCTTTTCCTAATATACAGATTCCAACGTCACCATGATATGGGCAGTATATATAGTTCATGTTTGATTTGGTTTAAATTAGTTTCCAGTGTTTTATTCAACTGACCTTCGTGGGCCATCTGATTGTTAACTCTTAATAACAACTCTTGTTTGACATTGTCAATTTTGAAATTAATTACACCTGGCAGTTTCTAGTGACTCCCAGGTTGTAAAATCCAGCCATCTGTGTCAATAGGTATGATGTATAAATACTCTGAGCAAGGATTTTGGTCCTGAATGTTCAATATTTAGACCAGTTTCACTGCAGTTAGCAGACCTTACCTTAACACCTTATCAACATTGAGATCAATGGTAAGATAGTAGTGTGGAATTGTCTGTTTGGATTGTAGTAACCGCTTGGCTATCGTCTGCAACAGTTAAATACAAACTCAGTTCAATCACGTATATCAATGATGTCACACATATATATATATACAATATTGGAATTATATTCCCTTTGATAATTGAGTAGGCAGCCTAATACACCTTAATGCCAAAGAAACTATGAAGGTTTAAAGGTAGATACACTTATGAGTTACCACAAATTGAAAATGTGACAGTGTGTTCTCTCTTTTTGTTGCACACATTGATTTCTTTAATGTCCCTTATCAGGGATAGACACCAACTTTTTTTGTTTGGTAGTCCACAGGACTAGTTGAATAAATTGTATTACAAGTCCTTCGTCAATGTAACCAGTCCAAGATTTCCTGATAAGGAAACATCGCGATCTAGAGCACAACACATCAAAAGTAATCGATTGTAGAGGACTTAAAATATCTACTGCCATAAAAATATGGGGAAGTTTGAGGTAAACTTTGACGATTATCATGCAATTATCTTATTTCAAGCAGTTTTCTAAATTTTAGAAAGTAATATTCTTATTTTATAAATCATATTTTTCACAAGTCCAAAGGACCAGTTAGGGTAGGTGATTCACTAGTCCTTGCTGAAATCTACTAGTCCAGGACTAGCGGACTAGTGTTAGTGTCGACCCCTGCTTATCTGAAGGTTAAAGGTGGAATACACACATTAACTGATTCATCCCTGAAGACACATTTGAACTTTTCCAATTCAAAGGTTGGAATAGTTCATTATGAAATTTCAGGGGTAAATGAGTTAAGGAGTTTGAAACCTGACCATTAGTTTTGGAAATGTCATTCAAAGCAAATCAGCGAGTTTGATTCCTTTTGACCCTACCTTTAGTCCCCAGGAGATAGTCCCTTTATGTTCTATTATATTTTGATCCCCATAACCTAATTGAGAATGCTACCAACAAAGTTTCATTGAATTCTGCTTAATGGTATTTTGGAGACATTGCTTCATGTAAAAGTTAAACGCCATCAAACAATGGATGGATGACAGATGAGTGACGAAGCACCATCACATAATATAAACTTTGTATTAGTTGAAGTGAAAATTTCCAAATGTTAAATAGAAAATATTTGTTTTATTATGCAAGTACAGGAGAAATAACACTTTTTCTAAAGGAGAAATAAAATTTCTGTGAACCGCTTTATATTAACCGTAGCTGAAGTACACGTACCTGTCTCATAGAGGAGAGGGAGATGTCCATGTAAGCCGCTCCTGGAACAGTTGTTGGGGCTGTGGGGGCCACGACCGCTACACCAGGGACAAAGTTTCTCACGTCATCGGCACGGATTTCACCATCGCCCCCAGATCCCTGCACTTGCTATTTAAAGAAATAATTGAAGAGGGAATCAGCAGTGAAGGTATTTTCATGAAGCTGTTATATGCTATTTTATACCATTACTTTTACTACAATACAGTGATTTAAATAGACATTGTAAAAACTGAGGTAGTTTCTAACAGCTTGGATGGGGAAGAAAGGTTGTCCTATAGTGTAGTGGTTGACGCAAAATGATCTGGTGTGTTTTGATTTGGCATTAAAAAGATAATCTCAGATTGGTGATCATGAGGAGTTTATCATCAAACAAAGAGTTTTTCTGGAAGACCAAATAATCAATATCCACTTTTGATCATTAAGGTAAAGTGCTCCAGTGCTGTTTTATCTCGAATGAAATAGAGTTCAAATCTGTTCAGCATTTTTCTGACTTGGAATTGCTCACCAATTTACTTTAGCAAAGAGAGATTTAAAAAAGATATACATTCATATCATAATTTCCTTTTTCATATAAAGATCTTGGCTCCAATACAGGGATTCGATTTTCAGGACCTCTTGATCATATAAGCAGGCATCAGGTTAACAACGTGCCCTGTGTCAACAGTCATGATATCTGTCATGTTAATACTTTTCGGCAACTTTACGGGAGATTTCCCCCTATTCTTGCTCCTTAAGCTCAGTATTACTTATGATTGTCTTTGTACAATACAGAGGAAATAACATAAATTTAACAGGAAAGTAAATTTCAAGGCCTATATATGTATATACAGTGTATTTTAATGTGGTGAGACAGTCTACATTAGGTGAAAATCCTTACAACATTATATGGAGAAAATATGTCATGTGACCTGTGGCCACCTGAACTGCAATTGAAGTATAGAAACGTATGCCAAATTGCTGAATATTAAACATTGGTAATAAGACTATAATGGATATAGCTAGCATATTCCTATGAAAACAAACAGAACACATTGTAATATTCATATCCAAAGAGATGCAGTCACTTACTGTAAGGTCAATGCCTTTCTGTCTGGCAAGTTCCCTGGCTAAGGGCGAGGCTTGTACCTTACCCCCAGGGGCAGCCCCCATAGCAGGAGTCGGAGTGGGGGCAGACATTGGTGTTGGTGCGAAGGGAGGAGCCACAGGGGCCGCTGCTGGTGGTTGAGGTGATGGTGCTGGCGTGGGAGGGGCAGGAGGAGGGGCTGCTGCTTCTCCTGAAGATGGATCCATGTCCTCAGCTGTTGGTACATAATCGGCAAAGGCTGCAATATGTTCTTCTTCCTCCACTACGATGCACAGCAACTGTAGACACAAAGACGTCTTCAATAGAAACTCATGCCATATACATATCGTTGATTTGTACATTTAATTTTCTGACCTTGAGTTCAGGACTCAATTTCTCAAATAAAAAATTATTTCAAAAGATTCAATCATATAACTAGTTTTGCAAGGGAAGAATGAAAGATTTTTTTATTTTCGAGTACTATCCCTATAGGTATCTGCTATTTGGGGTGGGATAAGGATGGATAGATATTCAGGAGTCATATTATATACCATTTTATAAAATTGAATAAGTTTATGCTTTTGGTGTCTTTCAGTTAGTGTACTCCATTATTTCATCAAAATTAGTTTCTGCTGTTGTACTTAACCATATTATTAATTTTGATTGGTAATTAAATTCATTAGATTTTTTTTAATAATTTTCAATTATTTTTTATAATAGGCCGACAAAAAAGATTTTGACAAATTAACCTGTTATAGCTCCAACTAAATTTCAAAGTATTGGTGTAAATACTGCAAATGTTTTACTTGACTGGCCGTATCATAAAATCTACTAGCCCGGGTTTAGGAGCTGGGTACACCCTCCAGATCAAACCTGACACATGCATACTTGCATTGTTGCAAGTTGTTACACCCCAAACTATATTTATTTTGAAAAAAAAAAGGAGTTTGAAATCAAATAGGTAAAATGTACATGTATTAGAGACTAACTTCTGAACAGATCAACTGAAGAATTTATTGTTTTGCAGAACCTTAAAAAATAAAGCTTTATACTTTGTTATTGCATTGTAAGGGATTCTTGAAACAAGGGTTTCACTCTTTAATAGAGGAGAGGTAAATGTTAGTTTGTCAGTTTCATACCTTCCCCACAGGGATGTCCTTTGTTCCTGCAGGGATGAAGATTCGTGCAAGGAAGCCCTCCTCAACAGATTCAAACCCCATGGTAGCTTTGTCTGTCTCTATCTCTGCCAGGAGATCACCCTCCACTACACGATCACCCTCCGACTTCTGCCAGTTCACAATAGTACCTGCCTCCATAGTGGGTGACAGTGCTGGCAGCGCGATCTTGTAGTGCATTGGCAGATCTGTTGCATAAAACCGCTGTAGAGAACATACCGGCTTCCGACGAAACAACTGTTGATGTCTTGTACTCACTTCATCAGTAATTTTTCTGAAAAAATAAAGGAATAAGACTCCTTAATAAGACTTCATTTTCAGTAAATGGTGAATGACTTAACAACAATATACCAATTTTTCAACAGGTTAATATATGTGTACATGTATCCGAGTAATTTCCAGTGTTAACCAATTGCAAGTAGACATTGCCCGAGGTATGAGACATATATATAGAAACACATGCATTATTTTTGCTCAACAGTTCATGTACATCAGAGCTGTCTGATAATAGTGACTGCCCAATGATCTGGTATGGTAGTATGTTAATTAGTGCTTAAATCTGTCATGATTGATAGTCATATTATCTATATATATAATATCATTATCCGTTCCTTCTTTGTATTTTTACCCTCAACATTATGTATATATATGCACTATTTATCATTGTAAGGACAGGACTTTCATTGGCTTTATGATATAAAATTGTTTCATGAAATAAAATGTTGTGAAATGAAAGCAAAATGAAGCATATTGATATAGATGTAATTCAAACCATTATGGTTTATTTTTCTTCATTAGACTGTTCCAAACATTTCAGCAACTCTCTTAACACTCTAGTTTTTAACTTTGATTTACATTGCCAAGATGTAACCACTGCATTTTCAATTTTTTCCTACTGAATTTTGAACATTTCATGTCTTGAAAAGTTAAATAAAATGAATAAATAACTGTGTACAATTAAAATCTGCCACACAACCTTTTTTAACGTGTTCGCCCTCAAACACCACAACCCAGGTTCTAACTCCCTGTCACCACAGGGAGATGCCACAGACACCATTTATAACAGAAAAGAGTATAGCCTGTTTCCTACAGGGATTGAACCCGCAATCCCCAGCTTCCTAGTCTGTCGCTCTACCGATATAGAGCTTAAGGGAAATTTCCCCATTAGTAATTAGTTAGTAATTATGCAATATATTGATAAAGATCTTGACACATCAAAACTCTTTTTGTAAAGCTGAACTTCATTCTCAAGTTTAGCTTGCCATGGTGGTCAAGTTGTACTGTCCTTTCATTTAGTCTTCTTCTTCCATAAACGGACGAATACTCCAAGGTTGGAGTGATAACTGTCCGTTCTTTCACCAAAAAGTGGGGAGTTAGGGTTCAGCTATCAAATTATGACAATACCAATCACCTTATATGTACATGAGAAGCCACTTGTTAAGTTGACATTCATCAAAAGTAATATAAACGAAACCAGACTCCATGATAAAAATAGATCTACTGTCAGTATCTGGAAACAAGTTTGAGGGGGGGGGGGGGGGGGGGGGGGGGGGGGTTAGTACCGGCTTATGTGTTTTTGTTACCTCATGTGCCAGTTGTGAAGTCTGCTACTGCGACTGCTGATGCATCTGACCACATTTCTGTTGGACTGACAGCATCGACGGAAAATACGGGCGATTTGTGGAGGACGATACATTATTAATCTCGGAGCAACGTGCCCCAATGTCAGCACCAATGACTGCCAATGTCAACTTTCGTAAAGACCCACTACTTCATTTAGTTTCGTAATAATTGAACGTAAGCCATATTAAACAGCATATTTCTGGTTTTGTTTTATGTAATTGTTTTGGATGATGATTTAAGGTAGAAAAAATACTGGATAATTAATAATACGAAACTAAAACACAATCATAAGTTCTCGCGAGATTCTCGTCTCCATGGTTTTGATTACAAATGGCTGCTCCCATACGTTTACACTAAGAGCTTCTGACCTAATAAGTTTTTAGCAATGCCTGGAGGTGAGATGGGTTCAATGTTTGTCTTAATTTTTGTCAAATGACGAACAATATGCAGGCTACCCGCAAACTTGTCTGGTCAATGAATTTTCAATGGGATTTCATTCTTTTGTCACACAATCCTACATAATGTCAAAGTAGAGTAACTGGTTTTGAAGGCAGACATAGCCTTAATTCTGTCAGTCTTTGTACACCAGTCAGACACCAGCTATATATTCATGTGCATGTGTCTGATACAATCAATTGTCAAAAAGTCTGGTTTTCGGACCAGATGAAACTCGGGTTAACATTATATACACGAGCTGAATTCAACACCTAGGCCTACTGTTGTTAAATTTTAATTTACGTTTTTATCTACTGTAAAGATGCAGATTGTTTTATTATTGTTATTGTTAATTTAGACAGATTCCAATATATACCAACCTGTGCTGAAGACATACAGTATACATTAGGGATGTACTAATATGCCTAAAATGTATCATAATATATTGCAATACAGAAGGAATGTATGGCGATATGTTTCCTGATAAAGGGACTCGATTTAAGTTGCCAGAACGGTATCAAACTGAACCATATATCATATAGATCAGGCATATTTAATATTATCATTAAAGCAACAATTCATTTTGAAATTTCAACTTATTAATTCCATTCCATAAGAATATGATAGCCTGTTTAGGGTTATTTGCATATATATATATCTGTTAGAATGTGAATAGGAATTTGCAAAATTAAAACACCTAGCAGCGACATAAGAAAATCCTATTGTTGTATATATACACTTGTAAACTCTAATCAGTTATGTTTTAATTCATTTTTCAGAAACCAAAAAAGACAAGAAGCAACAGGAAGATGATAAGCCAGTGATCCATTCTGGGGTCTACATCTTCCCTAATGGAGACAGATATGGTAGGGATTCATTATCATTCTGACAAAGGCACAAGATAACCGTGTCAAGGAAAGGATGTGATCAAGCATTCAATCTCCCTAAAATTTAAAATGTGTTTAACATGGAAACTGCTGTTGCCTTCATCATAACTTACCATGCATTCTAATAATACTTAAAAACTTCTTACATTATTTAATTTATTATACATTGTATGTAGTCAAATTCAAAGAAGATTTGTCCCAATTATATTAATTTTTATTTATCTCTCGCTGGAGGGGGTGGGGGTGTACTTGTTTTAATTTTTGTTAAATTAACTATCTAATGATTTTATTGAAAAATTTAGAAAACCCATTAAAAAACATATTAAAAATACTATTTTTACTATTTACCTCATTTAATTACCTTACATGTATACATTTTTTTAGAGGGAGAGTTTATCCACAGTGGTGATGGATCAGTAGAAAGGTCGGGTCAGGGATTACATACCACCACAGACGGAACTACTTACGAGGGCCAGTGGGGCTCTGATAAGATGAACGGACGAGGGAAACTGACCAATCCATCAGGGGCAATATACGAGGGATCATTCAATAATAACCAATTTCATGGCAATGGCAAATACACTTGGCCCAACAACTCTTATTATGAGGGTGACTTCCAGGAGAACAGGTTCAGTGAAATATATTACCTTCTGTGTATTACACTCTGGTCTCATATAGATTCATTTACTGTCCAGAATTTACTAAATGAATTAATTTGACACATTTCAGACCTCATTTTAACACTCTTGATGAGTCAACCCAGGAAACACAATGTCAAAACAACACTTGTAAAAAAATCTTCTGTTAACAATTTATGTATTTGTGTAATAACAATAATGGTAAGAACAACATTTACATGAATATTCTTAGCTGTAAATAGGGGGGGAAACGTCTTTGCAGTTTTTCTGAGACCCCTCATTGAGATTAGCGAAATGAGATGTGGCTTGTGAAAAACTGAATATTCATTGGATAATCACATAAAATTGAGTCAAATCAAGAGAAATAGACATTACTGTAGTAAAGAGTAATCAGGATTAGAACCATCCTTGACACTCCAGGGGCTACCATTATGTCATAACAATATGGAAGGCTCAGTATGAACAACCTTGTGGATGAGATGAGGACTCGTTTGATCCTTTAAAGTACATTATAGACTACTCAGTGTCCTTCCCAGAATGTTTTGAAAGAAGCATAGTAATTCAATATTTCTGTTAAAGCAGCACTCTATGTAAAATCAAAGCAGCATGGTAACTTCAGATTTACTATAAATATATAGCAGAGAAGATCTAGGATAGCAGCATGGCAAGAAATTATAGGAGCATGGTGCCATGCTGCAAAAACAGCCTGGGGAGAACACTGACTACTTATTAGTCTGGACCCATCCTCCAAGAGTAACAATCACTTATGCTCTTTGCATCCCTGGAATATATAGGTCATAGCAAAATTGAAGGCACATGAATCAAATGAGTCCTCTTGTCTCACCCACAAGTTGGCGCACACTGAGCCTTCAATGTTTGTCATGACATATATGCCAGGAGTGCAGAGAGCGTAAGTAACCACAGGAGTATTGAGGATGGATTATATCTATTTTCATATTGAATTTAAAAATATTTGACATATTCTATTTTTGAAGACATTACGTGTATCTCTCAAATTACATTAGACAGGAATTTGTTGCTATCATATTAAAATTTTATGAAATATGTTTGCTATATCTGCTGACTTTTCATTCACAGAATGGAGGGTGAGGGACAATTCACCGACACAGAAGGCCAAGTATGGGTGGGTACATTCAGGTACAAGGCTGCTCCAGGACTCAAGTTCAAACTAAACCTAGACTGATTAGTATTGTGTCAGAATCATAATGAATAAACGTGAACTCTTTATGAATTGTGTGTTCTGATGGTGAACAATTCCTGGATAATGATCAAGAATCCCATTTCTGATTGTTTAAACGAGCTTGAATTCATATTTGACTGAATTTGTCTTGGTGAACAAGTTATTAAGGATGTTCTAGAATCTAGTTTGGGATATTTAACAACTCATTGACGCACTGCAGATATTTTAAACCAAGGTTTATTGAAATTGTCAGAGTTATTATTTCATGGTGAACATGTTAACTGACACATAATGTATCATTAGGGTGAAACATCTTGGATTCAATTATGTTTGTGAAGTCATATGTAGGTAGGATACTGTTGAGCCTGTTTGATCATGGACAAATCACCAATGATCAGGTTGTCCCACTACCTGATATCAAGCCGTTTTGCAGCTGTGGTTACGTGGATAGATTGACCTTTTCTCTGTGCGAAATTTTCCTGGTAATCCGCCAACTTCAACTCGAAACAATGATAGCATGATTATATGTGTACATACATGTATATGGTTACATCTATACTTGGTAACAACATACAGGTATGGTATTCATGGTAGTTCATCAAATACAATTATCATTTTATTTAGGACTAAATACTACTTTCTTTTGTAAAAAGTTTAATATTTCAATATCGTAATAAATAATGTGATATACAGTTTATTTGTTGTTTTTTCTATGAAATGTCTTTTTAGAAAATTAAGAAATATATGTCAAATGAATAGATTGATTTACAAAAAATATAATACAAAGCACGTTAATATTTAATTATTATATACTAACTATAGATATTTGATGAATTTACAATCTGTAAACCTCATGTACATTGAAGTAAGATTAAATTGATGGTAAAAATCAGCCATGGCATGTATACTCTTTCAGGATTAGCATTGTAAAAAGTTTTAAATATGCTAGATACATGTATAATGATTCAAAAAGTGTATCAATGAAGCTATGTAACACATGATTGAACTTACTAGTTAGCAAATGAAGTTGATACATGTATTTTAACCCTTTCACCCCTGAGTAACTTCAGTAGACTCTCCCATGTATTGATATGGATGAGTCTATTATGGTCTACAGTGGTGAAAGGGTTAAAACGAATTTGAATTTGATCATTAAATCATATTTCAACCAAGTTCTATCATGTATTGGATCTTTTGGTCAATACAATTTCCATAGTAATTTTATTTAATTTTTTGAAAGTCATGATTTCATTTGGAGAGTTATTTCCCTTGTACAATGTCTACTTATTGAAGTAATGGATACTGTTGAATACAACTTACAAGTGAGGGCAGGTATCCTGATGATTACTGTCTTACATCTGTTAAAATACCCTCAATAATGTAAGGGAAATCAACATATTAAGGTAGATAGTAAGCTTTCTATAGAACTACAAAAGGCACTGCCTTCCCTTGTAGACAGGTTGCAGTTTATTGTTTGTGTTTTTTAAGCTGTTTTGGCATTTGTTTCCACTTTTTGATATCACCTATCAAATGTTATAAAGAATTTCAATATTCATAGCTTTCAAACTTTGAAGCAGTATATATAATGCAGTTCAACTTTCAGTATAAATATGTTATATCATTTATATATTCAGATAGTTATTTGAACAGGTGAAATAAGCATGATTATGTAAATCTTTTCATGCCAAGCAATTGTATGAATGGTTATTAGGAGGTGATCTCAATACAACTTAAGAGTTAATACATAGGAAACAAGCAAGACCCCAGATGCAATTCTAATAGCATGATTGTGTTGTCTCATTATGCCCAGCAATGTGTATAGATGGTTATGGGATTGGATATCAATTGTTTCAATGTTATGACCCAGGGACTAAGTCTCGATGGGTGGGCCGAGACCCCAGTGCAATCCTAGTAGCTTGTGTGTAATCTTTTTAAAATCAACATTTGTATATAAGGTTACAGAGAGGGAATCTCAAATGGTTCTAAGTTTTGACCCGGAAACAAAGTCTCTAGGAGTGTTGCCATATCTCGGGGTCAATACTTATATCATGATTGTGTTCATTTCGCAATGCCAAACAATTGTATATGTGATTAAGGGGTGGGTATCTAAAACGTTTTAAAGTTATAGCCTAGGGACTAAGTCTTCAAGGATGGGGCCTGACACGAGAACAATCATGGAAGCATATTTGTGTTTGTCTCTTTATGCTCATCGGTTGTATATATGGTTAAAGGGTGGAGATCGAAATCACTTCATTTTGGCCCCAGTACTCATCCCTTCAACTGGTACATATTTGAAACCCGATCACCTGGAAATGCTTCCAATCAATTAATATGTATCACTATAAGTTCACAAGAAAAAGTTCCTCATCCCCGCCATTTAATTGTATTTAATTTTGAATTTCTGCCACCTGAGAATGGTTCAAATAAAATTTGGTTTAGAAGTCGTTTGAGGAAATTGTTGACGGACGGACTAACGACCGATGCCAAGGTACGGCATAAGCGCATCTTGGTCCTAAGGATAATATGGTAAAATGGTAAAAGTCCTTGGGAGAGGGTAAGCGAACAATCAATCCTTACATTGACGTTATAAATAACTCTGAAGAACCGTATTAGAATCATGAACTTTAGTCTATGTTTCTCCACATCCCTTTAATTTAAACTGCAATGCAACTAAATATGCCTACGGATATGGCTTACATTCTCAATGGTGTGTCTTTGGTCTGGTCTATGACTTTGCTGAAGGCGATACCTGTTTAATTTCTACAGACCAGTTTGGAGATCTAGAGCAGACCTCTCAATAAAATCGTGCTACAAGTTGTGTTTGACTAGTGTTGTCTGCAGAGCAAACACTTAACAACCGAGGTTGGCCAGATACTGTTGCTCAGCTGAAGAGTTTGGCAGCTAAAGGTCTAATTCCAGTCTAGCATGTTGTACTTTCTCGTCCACTTACATACAAGAACCACGAGGGAATTAAATTGTATGGACTGTGATGATTGCCAGAATGACGATAAAAATTATAGGTGTTTTCAGTGCATAACCACAGGGAAATATACATTTTCAACTCGCCTGCATCGAGTTAGCATATGCCCTAGTGCATTGTGTGTCGTTTGGCACCTACTTTTTACTTTAAACGCCTGCTTCCGAATAACAAGAGGCCAGTGACATGCCGGAAAGAAGGACTGTTTACTTTGTCCAAATGAATGTTTTTAACCGACGTTTAGGATTATAAGGGGCCACAGTAGTTAAAACCTTTAAATGACTTCTGAATGATAAAAAAAAATGGGATGATGCGATATGCCATGTAGGATGCTGGCCATCCAGTTCGTTTAAATTAAATTATCTTGACCCATTTTCAAGGTCATATGGATTTAATTTCATTCTCACCCTTCGCCAAGGGCCAGCATTAAGGTAAATGGCGGGGTGTTTGTAAAGATCTCAGCTGGCATTAATGACTTGAAATGAGAAAACGGTTTCGTGATTGTTCCATCAAAAGTTACAGTTCAGGAGTTAGTGAACAAATTTGACAATTCCAAGGATAAATTACATGAAATAACCAGTTGTTTGTTACAAAACCTACCGTCCATTATCGGGGCTATTACACAAAAACGCATCTTTAGATTTCGGCGAAGGTCCACTTCAACGTTACCAACAGGAATAAAATGCAAAACTAAATAAATAATATTTTACGCTTCAAAAACTGTCATCAGTAGCTTGGACATTTAAAAGGGTGCTGGACCGTGTAATGGCATGCTACCATTGTTAAGGATATTGAAAAACGTCAAGGGGAACTATGAAACGTTGTAGCCCAGTGCAGTATTTCTATTATATACTTTACGACATGTAAAATGCAACACGTGATACCAAGAGTCGTTCCGACAGCTGCTAGCACAGAGCAGCCAAGTGTGGATTTAACCTGTGTTCAGGGGAAGAGTAGTGCAGAAAGCGAAGTTTCTGACAGCGACAGAGGCTGGAAGCGTCTTAAATCAAACAGGAATTAGATTCCAATTCAAGTCATTCCGAGATAGCGGTACAGAGTGAGGAGTCTTAAAAACTAAGACCAACAGCTTTTGTATTGTCTACTCAACGTCGAACCTTTGCTTGGACCTAGGGTGTGACTTTGATTGTTGGGTGGAAAGGTTCGAAGTATGGACTTTTCCCCTACTTTATTGGGGGAAGGTTAATTGGCTGTATACCAGGGTCTAAAAGCGAATCAAAACAAGGATATGGAAGAATTAAAGAAACAATTCAGAAGAGTATATGTCTAAGAAGCCAACTTGTAAGGCCAATTTACATTCCGGGGAACGCAATGCAGGTGGGAATCTCGCAATTTACGCTGGGAAGCTACATGGCGTCTTTCATGGCGTGTCTACCATATATACAAGAATGAGGCAATGGGATATGTGGTTTTAACACAATTTCTAGCTGGGACCGGAGAAATAGTACGCAAGGTGAGTAATAAGGATCAAAAGAAGTAAAATCAGCTCGGGAAAACACCAGTAGGTTGGAAGTTCGCCCAGATTTGGAGAAACATACAGTACCTGTGAGACAAGAAGAGGCTCAGTCAATGTCTGAATTGCAGGCCAATTTGATGACAACTAGGAACGAAAGCATTGATGCCTTTAGTCGAAGGTAGTTGCGATGGCTGTATCCTCTACCAAAGGACGAACTGGTAACAACGTATTTGATGGAAAAAAAATCAACTGTGGAGGAAAAGGTAATTTGTTAGAGATTTCCCTTCGTCGAAGTCAGACGGGAGGTCCCACAAGGTCTGGGCATAGTTGGAAGAGCCAGGCAGACCAGAATGGACATGCATGTAAGAAAGATTAAGGATTGGTTAAAGAAACTGGCAACGAGGATTTAAACTTAGGACGCCTTACACCTGCCCCATGGTGTTCAGCACTGGCGGATCGGGCGTTGAAATGCACAAAAAAGTCAGTTAAGGAGAGGCAAGATCGGGTAACTTCACTATGTCAAGTTCTGTTAGAAGGAATGGATGCCAAAGCTCTCATTGAAACTGGATAAGTTCAATAAGTGGGGCTTTTCTTGAGAGGCAGGAGGTCATGCGAAGTCGCAAATTAGGCAGAAACATTACATGACGAGCTACCTCTGTGAATGATGATGAACCCATTGACTTGTTAATCCAAGTGAATGTGACAATAAGAGAAACGATGTTATTTTTCCATTTTATGAAGCTCGTGAAGCCACATATCCTACACTTCTTGGTTTGAATTTTATTCAGAATTGTGGACTTGTAACTGGCAGTAAGAAAGCCTAAGATTTAAAGCCAGAAGTCAATGCATTAATTCCTAAGTGGTGGGCTTTCCCGCGAATGTCTTTTTGCTAAAGCCTGAATGACCCAAACTATTCAAGCCAGGAGCAAGAAAGTGATTGAAGTCACTCTTGAGCCAGGACAGAAATCTGATGTGGTATTGAATAGCTTCACTGGTGTTTTGGAACCGATTGGAGGAATTACAAACCGAGATGATGGCCTACTAGTGGCGCGAACTGCTGGTTTGACAAAGGGAAGAACTAGGTTAGTGAAGGCGATAAATGTGTCCTCAAGTGCCTTTACTCTACTGCATGTGAATTTTATCGGATCATTCAATGCAGCCTTCGAGAAAAGAGCTTTCATTGCCAGAGTCTGGACAAACAAGATATTTTTTTTCACAGTGGATAAGTATGACATTGGTGCAGTAACCTTCAACAGGCCAGGAGAGAAAAGTCAATCTCACCCGGCTATGGATTGGGATAGTGGCTTGTAACTGGCTCGGAAAAGACAAGGAGACGATGCATTGCTTAAACGCTTCAGTGACATAGTTAAAAAATCGGTGTCACAGAGAGGTTTTAACAATTCATTGATACTGGAACTGAACCACCCATAATACAACCACCACAGAGGGTCCCTGGAACATCACACGAGGAATTTCAGAAAATTGTAAACAAGATGTTGAAGGACCAGATTTATCCAGCCAATTACAAATCCCTGGATTAGCTCTGTATTCTTTTTCGGGTCCTTACGGTTTTGTGTAGACCATTGTCGACTGAACGCGATAACTAACAAGAAAATGCAGCAAAGCTGCTGGACTCCAAATCTTTTTTAATGAAAATGACTTACTGATAGTCCAAAAACTTCGCAGGAACGGATCCTTCATACATGAATTATTTAGATTATGATTATCTTATAAATTGTTAATGACATTAATTTTATCGTTCAGAATATTCCATTCACGCTCAATATCCTTACATTTTGCACTTATGTCACTCAATAGTTATACCACAGCTAGGAAATGTAATTTTTTTAAATCTAAATGCACGTTTAAATGTCAATGATTAGGTAATAACGTCATCTACTGAGAAAGAGAAGCAGCGATTGTTATAAATATTTCTTTTGACAATGTACCTCTGGATAAAATAGTAACCGTCTTCTGGGTCAAAGCGTCAATCAGAACCATCCCCACTGCAATATTGCTGTTTGCTGCTATTATTTGGTAAGATTTCCAGACAAAAATGATATAAATAGAGTAGTTATGTAAAAACAATAATGTATGCATAGGTGGAACACACAACCACTTAATCTGCGTCACTTCATCTTAACTTGAAACTATCCTATAAATATGCGTTATCCTGGTTGCCAATAATCAGTGGTGAGAATGTTGCACTGGCTGACGTGGCAGTATGTGACCGCTACGTCAAGTCTTGCAGCATAGATCTATCCACTGAATCATTGAGGCAGATCCAAATATCCGGTGGATCAAACAAGCTTTTCCATGTAGCCGTCCTGTTCTTCAGGCTAAATCTGGCTCCTGTTCACGAGGGAATCTTTTATTTTCGCAAATGGGTATTCGATGAAGGACTTCAGCGTTTACGAGTAGTTGTCTCTTCAGACTGAGCAAAGAAAGTGTTACATGAACTACATAACACGTTCCCATTTGTGACAGGAAAATAATTTGGCCAAGATGTTTTGGGGAGCCCTCGAAAGGTTAGCGGGAACATCCGAGTTTGCCAAAACTATGTATCATCAGATGGAGCTATGACTCTATCCGTTATAATTTAAGTTTTGCTAGTGGGAAACAGAAATTCCAGTACGACAAGACAGTGACAAGAGTGCCCTACGGGATTCTGTTATGCTATATATAAATACGGTGGTTAAACGAGGCAATGTCAAGAAACTGGAACAGTTGTAGACGGGTCCCTATGTCATAGTGGAAACGGTGAATGAAATACATGTGAAATAAAAATGTAGTATATAAGCTGGAAGGCTATTTCGGAAGGATGAATCTTGCAAGGCACAAAGTGATAAACAGGCCCTTCATCGTAACCGATTGAAGCCGACACAATGGATCAAGGAGCATGGACAAGAAAAAGGGTTCTTTCCAATCTGGGGCAGGTGATCCAGAACCAATTGCTCATCCGCCTCCAGGCCGTGTGATGCGCCATCTGCTAGACATCCCGTTTGAGAGGCTTCCTGTCTATCAAGACAGACTAGCAGAGACAGGAGAAGTGAAAAGTGAAGCTGAAGAGAATTGGTTGGCGATACCCAACCTAGGTGCAGATCCTGGTATAGACAACAAAGAGGAAAATATGTTAATCACATCCGATATTGCATCGGACAGGGATGAACTAGATGTCTTTTCTCTTAGGTTCACTCGAGGTGGACGGGTCACTCGGAGACCTGTCATCAAGAGTGATTTCCACATGTGAATATTTTGATAGATTCTTAAATTGTAATGGTTTTAACTGTAAATACAAACACGAGGACATGTTTTTTCCAAATATGGAGGAATGCAATGTCTTGAGGTGTGCCGGAGGAAAGAGAAAGAGAGGTGCTGAAGCGAATGACAGGAAGGGAGCATGTTTTTGAACTAGAGTAGCGGGGTAGAATATTTAACATATGTAATTCTAGATATGATGCAATATTTCAAAATATATAAAAAAAAGAACAACACAAGATAATTATTTTTGTTTCGTTTTTAATCATAGTAAAAGAATAAATAAAATATACAAACAAATTTGTTCAATGTAATAGTGAATGCCGTCCACATGATTTATATGATAATAGTAAAAAAAACAATGGACAGCTGAGATCCATGAAGGAATAGCAGGTTCACACCCACACAGGTACCCGACCCATGAAAATGATGGTAGGTCCGTACTCACACACACACAAAACACAATATGTATACCTCTTACAAAAAATTGGATCCAATTATTCAGAATTTTATGCTTTGTTATTTTGTATTCAAGTTTATATAATCGCCAATCTATACTTATTTTTTTTTTTCTCATTCCCAAAAAATCTCATAATTCTACTTTGGTTACAGCCACGACAAGGTTGGCTTCCAGCAAATGACAGTTCATGGGCGGAAGTGTGCAAGATATTCTAAATACCGGTGCGCTCATGTTCCGGGTATATGAAAAGTTATCCACCACACAGAAGATAATTATATATAACAAGATAATAACGATGTACCTATTTCATCTCGGTGAACATTATCAAAATGACAAATGTGAGATAAAATATGTCTTACAAATACACATAAAGGGCAAATAACAAAAACTATACATGTAGCGGAACCGTATCACGTGGTTTACGTTTCCGTAAAAATAATAAACCAATCCGTGATCATGTGTTTTGAAAATGTTTAATAACTTCTAATGTAGTCCACCAGGAATATGTGCTCACGAAAACAAAGAGGTCTACAGTATAATGTCAAACGTGAATTTCCATGCATATATCAAGGGTACATTTCATTTCTAGAATTGCATATAATGTAATGTATGAATATAATAAAGAATTATAACATAGTCACCTCATTTCTGTCAGAACCAAAAGCATATTTGTTTCAAGTTTCATCACTACAAGAGAAAACTTCTAGTAGATCTACAGGAATTTTATAAAAAAAAATCACCAACATTTCAGTAAAACATTGGAAACTGTTGATCTCCCCATATCGCATCAACCTATACTACAAAATGGATGATCAGTGCTATGTTTTAAAAAGGGATCTGTTTTTGCCTTATTCCATTTTCCGGTATATATACAAGAATTGAAGAGACTTAAAGCATAATGCTGTTTTAGTGTTACCTTTTGACTTTTTGATCATTTGACATGAATTAAGCGAGTTACAAGAACATTTGTTTGAGCACAGAGTTCATGTTTGAGCATGAGAACGGTTTTATGACTACGGGCCCGGGTCTATCCCCGCTGAAGTTTTAACACTCATAACTCAGTTGTTGATTATATTTTGTTTATTTTACCTTAATTATTTTCATAAAATCCCTAGAAGATATGGTTTCCTTTTCAGAAAATAATTTATCAAAGCTACAGTCACGCCAGAAAAATAGTTTCCGATGCGTGATTACAATTTCAGGTAGTGGTACGGGGATCCTTAAGTTGGATGGAAAGCATAGTATTGGTAGGGAAACTAGAAACACAGATAGTGTTGACCCTTTACACGTCATATCCTCACACACAAAATGTTTTAAGAAAAAACATAACTATATACGTGATAAAATGTTATAACAAACCAACATTAAAATGGTCGAGTGTAGACAATTATCATCACACTCCATGTATCTGTAATCAATTCTTTCCTACATTCTGTTTACAGCCGAATAGCGCTTACATTTCGCGGGGCCAAACCCTCCAATAATTGTTTTCCTAAAAACAACTCACGGGATTTAGTTCTGCTAATGGTCAAATAATCCTAACTTAATTCAGATTGACCACTAGAATGTTAATGTATGTACAGGTTTAATATTTAGGTTGTTTTTTTTTTCAAAACACAGCTCTAGTGAAAATAAACCCCCGAGAAACATTAGCGCTAGGCCCCTTTACAGAATATTTTTTATGAACTATATGCTGATAATAAACCGCGTAATGTATACTCGTATGTACATTGGAATAAATTGCTTAAGAAATCGATTATAAATAACTTAGTATATATACCTTGATCGATTTTAATTCAATACATATAAACAGTTTCCTGTTCAACATAATTATGTTAGGACACACGTTTCTGATGAAGTCAATATCATGACTTAAATAATGCACATCTACTTATATCACTATTGTGAAGCCAGCCTTTGAAATATTAATAAGACGCAAGGAGAGCTCGAACAGTATTCATGAAACCGCTCTCCTGCTCAAACTCGGATTCTGTGCTAAAGCCCAATATCTTGTTCCGGTGATAACTTAAGAACAAAACACAATTTGTTAAGAATTTGAATTAAACCGAATGTCGCTTTAAATGGCTACACAGGACGTTTTGACTGTATCATGATTGTAATGGCTACACAGGACTTCTTGACTGTATCATGATTGTAATGGCTACACAGGACTTCTGGACTGTATCATGATCTGAGTGCGTTAAAAGAAATTTGCCTTAAGCACAGAATCCATGCTTGAGCACGAGAAATTCGGATCCTGATTTTTATATATTTTAATCCTATGGATATACCCACATTACACGACACAATGTTAGATCTACATGGTTTATATTCAATGAGGGTAGGGGATGTAACAATTATGAAAACAATCTTAATTTTACAAAAACACCATGCAAAAGTGTTATTTCAGTAAAACATGATAAAAAAACCCATCACAAATCTGTAAATGCATGGTACAATGTACAGTTTGATATTCTCCATACGGTATGTATTACACCTAAGGCATTAATATACCTCAGCTCTCACACTATCAAGTTTTCCCCCGATCATAATTTCCTTATTTGGAACCTGTCTAGAAAAATCTGCAACTCAGTTGTGAATGACGGAAGCAGACGACTTTACGACTGCGCGTGAAACCTGGTCATTTCTACCAATATGTTATTATTTTCGATTTATTCATTTATTTATTCGGCATAATAAAATATTTCCTGTCCTGGCAGTAGAGAATCACGATCCTTTTTTTTTCTCGCTTCGCCTTCGTGGAACGAGATTAACATCGGAGAAGCACAGTAAGGGCAAATGTATCACATTCCTGTGATGCTAAGTAAGAGTTATTTCTCTTCAGGTTATAGGCGACCTTACACACTTAGGCTATGATTTGGTTTAGAATCCTTGTCCTTTAGGAAATTGTACCTGGTAATTACATGTGTAATTTGTGTTAGAATTACTGTACTTTCTAGGATACATGCCGTCTAACACATTATACGTTTACTTTGTGTTAGAGTTATAACCCTTATATTAAAAGATATTTATTCAATAAATATTGAATGTGATTGTGTTTCAGGTAATCTGTTTTTTTAATATTATCTAATCATTTCGATTAACTTTTTAAGTATTTCAGAATGGCCTCAGCATTATAAAGGCGTGTATTGTGGATTACAAAGCAAGTGACTAGTAAGCTTTAAGGATCACTGTCCCGTTGAACTGCCGTTTTTCCTAAATGCAGTATCCTCTCCTATTAACTTCCGTTTGGATATTACTGTAGCACATATGGGCTCATACACTTCCGTTGTCCAGGTAGCTCAGTCGGTTTCAGCGGTGATATATAACCATCTGAACTTAACTTAATCTCATTCGGTAATCAGTTGCTCTCGTATAGAGTGTATGTTGTCCGTATCTAACTATAAGGCGCATTCTTCTACTGAGACAAACGATTCAATATATTCTTTTGTCGGAAACTCAAGAAACTGAACTAGCGACGTTCCACTGTATACACAAACCAAGGTGTCCGGACTAGACAGGTTCCACTGTATACACAAACCAAGGTGTCCTGACTAGTGAGGTTCCACTGTTTACACAAATCAAGGTGTCCGAACTAGAAAAGTGTCACTGTATACACAAACCAAGATGTCCTGACTAGTGAGGTTCCACTGTTTACACAAATCAAGGTGTCCGGACTAGCGAGGTATCACCGAATACTTCCGTAGGCACTTGCATGGAATGAGATACGCTCCCGCGTGTAAGTGTTCCCTTTACTAGCATAAGGTATTAGATTGCAGTTAATATTAGTTGTGATAACTAAGTGATATTCATGGGAAATGTCTATATCATGGAGTTGTACGCGTGTTTACCAAGTGATATCAGACAGTGATAAATGTTTGTTACACGGTCTTGCATGCACGTCGAGTTTATCGTGCGATACATTGAAATGTCCATCTTAAGAATATGAACATTTGTTAATCAAGCGATATTTTACGGAAGACACAATGCATCTATTTCACAAACTTGTTAGTCGAATTTGTCATACAGCAATGGGATTTTGTCTATACCAAGGACTTGTACAGTTGTGAAGGAAGTATTAAGAGTTGGATATGTAAATTTCACGGACTTGTACGCCATATTTATCATGCATTGAACGAAAATCCAATGTCTACTTCACAGACTTGTACAATTGTTACTCTGGTGATGGGAGATGTCTATTAACGTACTCCAACGCCGAACTAATGATGTAGTTAATAGGTTTAGTCTGTACCGTCGTTACGGATGTGAAATTAATGGGACACGCCTATTCATGCAGTAAATGTGAATCGTCAACAGGTATTTCACGGACCGCACCCGGCCATTTCCGTGAAATCCATCATGCGACGGAAAAGGGCAAATTGTGAAGGAAGTGATAATAATAGGAAATAATCATACGCCAACTGTGAACTATTTATTTCACGGATCTGTACGGTTGTTAATAATGTAATATCAATGTGAGATGTTTATTTCACGAACTTAATACGCCGACCTATTCATGCGGTGAATGAGAATTCTCTTTTTCAATGACTTGGACCAAGCTCGGGCATTTCCGTGAAATCAGGCCTAGGCATGCGACGGAAAAGGGCGAATTGATCCGATGGGTACGCGATGTTAACCAAGTGATGTTGATGGGGACTGTCTACATAATAAAATTATATGCTGAATTAATCATGCAATATTCGGGGTTGTCTGTTTTCCATTGATTTGTTATCGTCTGAACTATAAGCAATATTATTACGCGTTGTCTATATGACAGACTGCTGATCTATATTAAGCAAAATGATGCTTTACTAGATTCACTTCCAAAATTTCTGTCTACATTTTTTTCTCACGAGATTACGTTTCTCGCAAGATAACAAATTGATAAACAATAAAATAAACAAAAATAGTAACATATAAAAAGGTTAAAGAAATGGGGAAAATTCTCAAACGGTAGTAACTGTACACCGCATGTCTTAACACTTGATTTTCACGGTCAATTATGGAAGTATTTGCAATTAGGCTGCATCAGGTTTATCCAGAGGATTAGTTATTAACAATTCATAACACACACTTAACATTACAAGTGTTGCTCTCCGTTTCTACGGCAAGGCATGCATACATAGAGACGAATCCATCCTTTATAGTCACGTGACGGCCGGGGCGTGTCTCCTGCGGTAGCGTGTATGATAGCACAGGTCTACACTTGGCGTTGTTGCGTGAAAATGAACTTTTCTGGAATAAACAACATTAAATCAACACTGTTACTCTAACCACAGTAAGATAAACATAACCTATATATTATATAACACCTATAATTTATTACTAATGACAGTTCTTATAACACGTAAATTTACGAATTGAACGGTATTTTTTTATTAATTGAAATACCTCTCAATTGCTATGAATACGTTTCGTATTTCCATATGAGCCTTCCCAACCTTGTGTGTGGATACATCCACTAGTGGTGGAATACATTTTGTAAATACAATATTTTCACCTATTTAACATTATTCACTTCGTTCCCGGCGTAAATATTGTGGAATAGTCAACCTTTCGCCCTCAAATTCAACGGGAGTCAAACGCGACGTCCGTATTGTTTATTTTTTGGCCACGTTCGTATTACAATTCATTTCGGTTCATATTGTACCAAGTTTACTTGTTTTACATAGTAACATTGCAGCGCAAATGTAAACAAAGGGATATGAACGCCTTCTGATCATAGTCATTTTGAAGCTTTTCCTCCTGCATCGAATAACGCGAGATAACTGTTAAATGCAAAACATTTTGGTGAAGTTAGGCTGTTACAGGAATCTCGTTTGCACTTACTACACTCTTCAATATAGAAAGTATAAGGGGATACCTATACTTTAATCAATAACATCTATAAAATTCAGAATGTAAATATATGTATTGATAAGCTTTTTTTCAATGTTCATGTTGGTATGAATGCGAATCAGTTACATACATATTTACCATGAAGCCACAAAACATTTCGTTCAATCCTTATTTACAATGCAATGATACTGTTTTATATTGAATCTGCATATTCTGGACGAATCTGATTTACATAAACTTTCTAGAAGCTACTTACGCTAGGTACCCACGCTAGACATGCTAGGCGTCAACTCTGTCGTTGTACTAAAGTCGTCAATTATGGGCGGGTCTCCCACTGTAAAAACATAGAAATATATTAATATTGAAACAAAAACTGTAAAAGTAAAATAAAAAATATATCAATTTTGAAACAAAAACACATCACGCCATCGATTGAACATTTCTGCTATTCCTTGATTCTGACAGGGAAATATTAAATTGAGAAGTAACAGGCGTAATCAATAAAACAGATAGCAGTATTGCGTTGAGAAATGCATTCCTAGGCGTTGCAGCAGGTGGTAAGTATTGTTTCTGAATGGCGTGTTATCATGCAAGCTTAATGCCCAACATAATCAAAACGTTCGACCTATGTGGTCTTGGATGGGAACAATCTTTTCCTGCTTCAATTGGAAAAGTAGATAGCCTACAACCACAACAAGCTTGACTTGGTTTGGTTTCAACAGCTATGGTCATTTAATGACGGCCTTCCCTGTGTGCAAGATGTATGCGTGTTGTGCAAGATGCATGCGTGTTGTGCAATATGCATGCGTGTAGTGTATGCGTGTGTGTTTTGGGAGGCTGTGATATGTTCGTGTTTGTCTCCCTGTGATAGCGTAGAACCGATGCCGACTTTATAGTGCTACCTCACTAAAACATACTGCCGAAGACACCCAGTAGGACACCCCACCCGATCACATTATACTGACAACGGGCGAATCAGTTGTCCCACTCCTAAATTACTGAGCGTAAAGCAGGAGGAGAAACTACCATTTTTACAGACTCTGGTATGTCTCGGCCAGGGGGTGGCATTTCATTTCAGAGTTTCTTTTTTTTTGCAGTCAGACTGCCACTTTTTTTAATATTAATGAGGTTGACGTCAGCCACGTGCCGAGATCCGTGGTGTGATTGACTGGAAGTGCAGCCATTTTTCGCTAAACCATCCAACACTGCATGTTTCATCACGCGCTGACTTCAATATCATTAATATAAAAAAAGTGGCAGGCTGACTGAGAAAAATTTTGAAACTCTAAAATGGCGTTTGTTTTTCGAGGAAACGGAGTTCATGTTCACTGAAGGAGAATACATTTTACGTGCATATAGGAGGTTTTTAAAAGAAAAGTTATCCATCTTTCTAACGGTACTGAGCATTTTTCAGTAGATCAACTAGAAATGTTGTTTTTGATGTAAGAAAGTTAGGTTTGGTCGACATTTCGACATCGATATTTTTCAACCCTTCACGGTATATGATCATTGGAGGTGTCATTTTTACCGAAAATCTAACACCCCCACCCCCAAACGTGTAAAATCTCTTAAGACCAAACACCTTAGTTTAGGTCCAAATATAGCTGTAACAAATTATCAGGTCCCTCCATCATGCTATTCCCCTTCTTTACGGGATATAGTTTCCGGACTATTTCCCTGTTATACATTACGCCGATATCACATGCCAAACTATCATGCCACGTAGACGGAGCCAATCAGGTGATAGCTGGTTGGAGCTAGCATTCGACATTGACCTTCACGCGTGTTTTCATCGGTCGAGACGTCATTGCAGACATCGATTAGAAAGTAATTTGATTTCCGGTAGGTTTTCTGATCTTCTTTTTTGCAAATATTGTACAAATATTTGGTGCGATTGTTTGTATGTTGTGATGTTTTGTATGTTTGAGATGTACTGATGCACAGAAATATTTAAAGAAATAAATAACTAAATATGAGCTCCTCCTTGTTTAGGGTTATTCCGGTCATTTCCCATGGTGAATAACACGTGTTTACCGACATTCAAATAGTTACAAATTATCAGCTTTGTAGCATAGACATCTGCCTGGCAATTCCTACTAATTACCCCAATGGTGCCACAATCAGCAAATAATTACATTTGTGACCCAGTCGTAAAGTAGTTATCCTAATGTTGCTCTGTCAGTGTGTTCTGGAATGTTTGATGAGGTTCGCCGAGAACATATTTGTGAAAGTATATGTCTTATCCAATTTACTAAATGGCCATTCACTCGAGGACATGACTAGTTACGATTCCGATAAAACAGATCATTAGCATAATCAGTCCGCTTCACGTGGATGACAAATCTCCTGAAAGCACTGATAACGAATGTAAAAAGCTGAAGAAGATTAGGAAAATTGATGTCTTCTTATCCGACCCCTGAATATTCCAACCTCATATTTACTCCAATGATGTTATGTAATCGCCGTTCTAGAGATACAATTGAAAACCTCTGTCCCAACTTCCTGAAGAAAGTTTGACGAGTCTCAGAATATCGACGTATTGACTAACACAATAAGCTTCTGTATCGAATGCAAGTTCAAATAGAACGAGCATACCGAGTATTGTTAAAGCAATACATGTCCCCTACCGGCCCCCGCTAGCTATTACACTGTAATGATTTATAAAAATGGTGCCCTTTGGTGTTAATTAGGGAAAATGAAAAGTATACAATTAGCTTGTAACTGATTTTAATGTCATTTTTCTATTCTACATTACCGTCAATCATATTGTAAAAAATATCAAAATAAATGAATTTCCAGGTATACTGTATATTACATACACATTTGACACTTTAAGTTCAGTAATGAACCGATTATATCGATTATGGAATTTGTTATCGATAATCGGAATCGAACAGGACACATCGATCGATGTTCGATTATTATATATCGATCATAAGTCCATCACTGGCTTCAACTTGGCCAGGATTTTGTAATAATAGTAATGGTGGCCTTGACCTCAACTCTACAAACCTGTAAATCAAACTTGTCCGATATATTATGGTACTTTGTAATTTGTGTGAAGTGTAATTAAAATCCCTCAATGTATGGAGCCGCAAGAGCGCTGACAAAGATTTTCTAAAAACAGTAACGGTGACCTTGACCTTGACCCGACAACCCTGAAACCCAAACGTGTCTGAGCTATTATGGTACTTTGTAATTGTATGCAGTTTGATCAAAATCACCTCAAGGAATGAAGCCGCTAGAGCGCTGACAAGAACTTTCTAAAAATAGTAACGGTGGCCTTGACCTTGACCCAACAAACCTGAAACTCGAGCTTGTCCGAGTTATTATGGTACTTTGTAATTGTATGAAGTTTGATCAAAATCACCTCAAGGAATGAAGCCGCTAGAGCGTTGACAATGATTTTCTTAAAAATAGTAACGGTGACCTTGACCCAACAACCCTGAAACTCAAACTTGTCCGAGGTATTATGGTCCTTTGTATTTGTGTGAAGTTTGATCCAAATCCCTCAAGAAATGAACCGCTAAAGCGCTGACAGTCATTGGTGTTATATACTTACGTACGCATACGTATGTACACAGACGATGGGTAGAGGACTGATATAGGTGCATGGCTACGTACATGTAACATTGCATGTCAGACCATCGTTTCAACTGGTAAAGAACTTTCCCCGAAGACTTAGCTGCAGACAGTATCCCACCAATTAAATCACGTCTTAATTCTACTCTACAGCACACCGAACAGAGCTGGTGCCACAAAAGTCTCAATAAACCTTTTAGATAACAAGAGGCCCAGAAGGCCTGTATCGCTCAACTGAATATTTAAGCAGTCATAGCAAAATATTCCCATTAAGTACTATATTGCACTACAAATATTTCCCTCGCAAACTTTGCTGGCTCCATCTGTTGAAACTACCAGCCAAATATTATTATAAGGTTCTATGCTTTTTGGTTCTTCTTCAGAATTTGTTTGACATATTTTTCTCTATGACCATGTAAGTAGGTCAATGTCTTTTTCCGTCTTAAACTTTGTTAGCTCTATCCCAAAAAGCTACCAGCCAAATCTTATGAATCCATTGAAATGTTGTTGACCTCTGTGACCTTTAAAGTAGGTTGAGGTCATTTTCATTTGTAAAATTTGGTGAGCTCTATTCCAGGAAGCCACTTGCCAAATAACATAATTGTATGCCTTTCGATTATTCAGAAGTCGTTTGATGTTTTTGACACATTTGACACCAGTGACCTTGAAAGTAGGTCTAGGTCATTTTCTTTCTCAAACTTTGTCGGTCTCTATCTCAGGAAGCCAACAGCCAAATATGAAGGTTCTACATCTTTTAGTTCTTCAGAAGAAGTCGATTGAAGAGTTTGACATAATTGACCGCTGTGACCTTGAAAGTAAGTCACGGTCAATTTGATTCTCAAACTTTGTCGGGCTCTATCCCAGCCAAATATGAAGATTCTATACCTTTTAGTTCTTCAGAAGAAGTCGATTGAAGTGTTTGACAGATTTGACTCCTGTGACCTTGCAAACAGGTCAAGGTTATTTTCATTCGCAATCTGTCGGGCTCTCTCCCAGTAAGCTCCGAGCCAAATTTGAAGACTTTATAGCTTTCAGTTCTTCAGAAGAAGACATTTGAAGCGTTGAAATATTTGACTCCTGTGACCTTGAAAGAAGGTCAAGGTCATTTTCGTTCGCCAACTCCCAAGGGAGCCACCAGCAAAATTTGAAGGTTCTATACCTTTTAGTTCTTCAGAAGAAGTCGTCTAAAAGGAAAAGTTGACGGACGAAGGACGGACGACGGACACGGCGCCATGACATAAGCTCACTAGCCTTTCGGGCAGGTGAGCTAAAAAATAAGAACCAATCAAACTTGTATCGCTCACCTTAAAAAAAATGGCGAAATATTCTCATCGTTATTACATTGAGTAAAATAGCAAACATGCATTTGCCAAATATTTGCTCTGCATTTAAGCACACAGAAGAGCAAAACCATTCCTTTATCAAATATTCGATTTCTAGTTGACACGGAAGCTTTACAGCAATTCGGTTGAAATATTATCAACTGTTCTGGGGAAGTTGCATTTTAAACAATTAAAAGTCCGAAGTACCACATTTCAGGCCCAGCCCCAGGTAACTTTACTCTTCATTTACGTAACAATTAAGAACACGTCATTATGATCAATGCCACTTCATAGTGTATATGTGTATACTGTATGTTTCTTTCCATTTTAAGACCACGTAACCTTGTGGTAGGGTGTGGATTTTAACCCTTAACAAGTTACGGTCAAAGGACTAACATGAGGGCAATGCTTGAAGCATTTTTACTTATCTCCTCATATTGTTATAGGATGGTTCACTGTTTACATGTTTTGGACAAGAGACTGAGTCCCTAGGGCCGGGGCCAGACCCTTTGACTAGTCCCATAAGCTTGATTGTGATCGTCTGTTTATAAGGTTTGCAACTGTTTCAAGTTAAGGCGCAAGGACTAAACCCCTGCAATAACCTGCGGTCAATACTTATTGCAATCTTGTTATAGTCTGTGTATGTCCGGGCCTTGTATGTATGATTAATGCTATGACTCGGGAACTAAGTCCCCGCGGGTCGGGAATTCAATCCCCGACGTCGGGGTCTTATTGTAAACAATAAACAATTATGTAAATGGTAGAGCTTGTTGATCGCACAGCAGCTTTGTACTGGGGTCGAGCCTGGGGCAATCCTGGTAGCATGATTGTGTTCGTCTCGTTATGCCAAGCAAGCAAATATACGGTTGTACAGAATGGAGATCTCAACAATGACTGACACCATCATGCTTACACAATACAGCATCAATTTGTCGTGAATAAGAATATATGTTTGTCTCAAAACGAGGCATATTTTAAATCCCTGATATGAGAGAAACGTCACCCATTTTGATGATCGTACCAAGGAAATACAATAAGCAGTACATGCAGAAGTTAAGTAATTTCGCGATTTGTCAGGCAAAACATTGTTGTATAACCAGAGTGCGGTATCACCGCGTCCGTCCCCAGACGTCCCCGGCTACAGTTAACACGGATCGATACCGCATCTCAATGAAACACAGCGACGAAACAACATGGTACACACAAGTTTGCAACACATGGTTTTGGTACATGTAGCAGATATGTTGATTAACTGGTTCTGTGTCAGGATCATAACATAGAGACAAAACACAGGATTAAATGACAGAAGCAGAGAACAGCGTCGTACCACAGGGACAAAACAAAGCATAGTACCCTAGGGACATAACACATGGACGTAACACAGGGACAAAACACATGAACGTAACACAGGGACAAAACACAGAATCGTACCACAGGGACAAAACAAAGCATAGTACCCTAAGGACATAACACATGGACGTCACACAGGGACAAAACACAGAACCGTACCACAGGGACAAAACACAGCAACGTACCACAGGGACAAAACACAGCAACGTACCGCAGGGACAAAACACAGGAACCAAAAACAGGAACGTACCATAGAGACAAAACACAGGAACGTAGCACAGGGACAAAACACAGGAACCAAAAACAGGAACGTAGCATAGAGACAAAACACAGGATTAAATGACAGAAGCAGAGTACAGCGCAGTACCACAGGGACAAAACACAGGAACCAAAAACAGGAACGTACCATAGAGACAAAACACAGGAACGTAACACGGGATCGTACCAAAGGGACAAAATCAGCATCGTACCACAGGGACAAAACACAGGAACGTACCACAGGGACAAAACATAGTATATTACCCAAGGGACATAACACAGGAACGTACCACAGGGACAAAACACATGAACGTAACACAGGGACAAAACACAGGAACGTACCACAAGGACAAAACACATGAACGTAACACAGGGACAAAACAAAGGAACGTACCACAGGGACAAAACACATGAACGTAACACAGGGACAAAACACAGAAACGTACCACAGGGACAAAACACAGGAACGTACCACAGGGACAAAACATAGCATATTACCCTAGGGACATAACACATGAACGTAACACAAGGGCAAAACACATGAACGTAACACAGGGACAAAACACAGGAACCAAAAACAGGAACGTACCATAGGGACAAAACACAGGAACATAACACAGGGACAAAACACGGGATCGTACCAAAGGGACAAAATCAGCATCGTACCACAGGGACAAAACACAGGAACGTACCACAGGGACAAAACATAGTATATTACCCTAGGGACATAACACATGAACGTAACACAAGGACAAAACACATGAACGTAACACAGGGACAAAAAACAGGGACAAAACACATGAACGTAACACAGGGACAAAACACAGGAACGTAATACAGGGCCAAAACACGGGAACGTACCACAGGGACAAAACAAGGGAACGTACCACAGGAACAAAACACAGGAACGTACCACAGGGACAAAACATAGCATATTACCCAAGGGACATAACACATGAACGTAACACAAGGACAAATCACATGAACGTAACAAAGGGACAAAACACAGGGACAAAACACAGGAACGTACCACAGGGACAAAACACAGGAACGTAACACAGGGACAAAACACAGGAACGTACCACAGGGACAAAACACAGGAACGTACCACAGGGACAAAACAAGGGAACGTACCACAGGGACAAAACACGGAAACGTACCACAGGGACAAAACATAGTATATTACCCAAGGGACATAACACATGAACGTACCACAGGGACAAAACACATGAACGTTACGCAAGGACAAAACACAGGAACGTACCACAAGGACAAAACACATGAACGTAACACAGGGACAAAACAAAGGGACGTACCACAGGGACAAAAGCAGCATCGTTCCACAGGGACAATACACGATATCGTTCCACAGGGACAAAACACAGCAACGTAACGCATGGACAAAACACAGCAACGTACCGCATGGACAAAACACAGGAAAGCACCACAGGAACAAAACACAGCAACGTACCGCAGGGACAAAACACAGGAAAGCACCACAGGGACACAAAACAGGAACGTACCGCAGGGACAAAACACAGGAACAAAACACAGGAACGTACCACGGGGACAAAACACAGGAACGTACCGCATGGACAAAACACAGCAACGTACCGCATGGACAAAACACAGCAACGTACCGCAGGGACAAAACACAGGAAACGTAACACAGGGACAAAACAATCGACAAAATAAGGGACAAAACACTAAGCTAGCCGTAACACAGAGACTAAACAAAAGGCTAGCCGTACCACAGAGACAAATCACAAGGCCTAGCCGTACCACAGAGACAAAACAAAGGCCTAGCCGTACCACAGAGACAAAACATAAAAAGTCGTACCACGAGGAGACAACACAGGACCGTATATGTACTACAAAGACAAAACATACCGCTCCAAAAGGACAAGTAATATGGCCGTACTCAATCGACATAACACAGGATCGTCCCAATGAGGCAAAATCAGGATGTTAATATGTTCCACAAGTATATACCACGATATTACAGCACATACAATGTAACCATAGGAAAGGACAAAGAATCGTATCACATGATCATTGCTTATAGCATTATAACACGACATCAAAGCTCATGGCTACAGAACATTATCATAGCATACGACAAAATTGCAGCACTGGTCAAAGTCTATAAACAGGACAACACCATGCAGTAGTTCAACTCCCTTAGCACAGCAGTAAGCACATCCTCTCATTACATGACCAAACTCGATATCCATATAGCAACACAATAGTCCAGCTGTCTAGCAAGGAACCATACCTCAGGGCCAAAGTATACCCCCACAAAGGCTTCGCTAAGGACCAAAACAGTATACTACAGATAAGGACCATAACACAGTATAATACAGCTAAGGACCATAACACAGTATAATACAGCTAAGGACCATAACACAGTATAATACAGCTAAGGACCATAACAGTTTACTACAGCTAAGGATCATAACACAGTATAATAAGCTTTGGACCATAACACAGTTTATTACAGCTATGGACCGTAAAACAGTATAATACAGCTAAGGATCATAACACAGTATAATACAGCTAAGGACCATAAAACAGTATAATACAGCTAAGGACCATAACACAGTATAATACAGCTAAGGATCATAACACAGTATAATAAGCTTAGGACCATAACACAGTATAATACAGCTAAGGACCACAACACAGCATAATACAGCTCAGGACCATAACACAGTATAATACAACTAAGGACCATAACACAGTATAATACAACTAAGGACCATAACACAGTATAATACAGCTAAGGACCATAACACAGTATAATACAGCTCAGGACCATAACACAGCATAACGTAGCTCATGACCACAACACAGTATAATAAAGCTCACGACCATAACACAGTATAATATAGCTTATGACCATAACACAGTATAATACAGCTAAGGACCATAACAGAGTATAATACAGCTAAGGACCATAACACAGTATACTACAGCTAAGGACCATAACATAGTATACTACAGCTAAGGACCATAACACAGTATAATACAGCTAAGGATCGCAACACAGTATAATACAGCTAAGGACCATAACAGTTTACTACAGCTAAGGACCATAACAGAGTATAATACAGCTAAGGACCATTACACAGTATAATACAGCTAAGGCCATAACAGTTTACTACAGCTAAGGACCATAACACAGTATAATACAGCTAAGGACCATAACAGAGTATAATACAACTAAGGACCATAACACAGTATAATACACCTAAGTACCATAACACAGTATAATACAACTAAGGACCATTACACAGTATAATAAAGCTAAGGACCATAACACAGTATAATACAGCTAAGGACCATAACAGAGTATCATATAGCTTGGGACCATAACAGAGTATAATACAGCTAAGGACCATTACACAGTATAATACAGCTAAGGACCATAACACAGAATAATACAGCTAAGGACCATAACACAGTATAATACTAAGGACCATTACACAGTATAATACAGCTAAGAACCATAACAGAGTATCATATAGCTTATGACCATAAAAGAGTATACTACAGCTATGGACCGCAACACAGTATAATACAGCTAAAGACCATAACAGAGTATAATACAGCTAAGGACCATAACAGTTTACTACAGCTAAGGACCATAACAGAGTATAATGCAACTAAGGACCATAACACAGTATAACAGAGTATCATATAGCTTGGGACCATAACAGAGTATAATACAGCTAAGGACCATAACACAGTATAAAACAGCTAAGGACCATAACACAGCATAATATAGCCCATGACCACAACACAGTATAATAAAGCTCACGACCATAACGCAGTATAATATAGCTAATGACCATAACACAGTATAATACAGCTAAGGACCATAACAAGGTATAATACAGCTAAGGACCATTACACAGTATAATACAGCTAAGAACCAAAACAGAGTATCATATAGCTTATGACCATAAAAGAGTATACTACAGCTATGGACCCCAACACAGTATAATACAGCTAATGACCATAACAGAGACTAATACAGCTAAGGACCATAACACAGTATAATACTAAGGACCATTACACAGTATAATACAGCTAAGAACCAAAACAGAGTATCATATAGCTTATGACCATAAAAGAGTATACTACAGCTATGGACCGCAACACAGTATAATACAGCTAAAGACCATAACAGAGTATAATACAGCTAAGGACCATTACAAAGTATAATACAGCTAAGGACCATAACAGTTTACTACAGCTAAGGACCATAACAGAGTATAATACAGCTAGGGACCATAACACAGTATAATACAGCTAAGGACCACAACACAGCATAATATAGCTCATGACCACAACACAGTATAATAAAACACAGTATAATAAAGCTAAGGACCATAACACAGTATAATACAGCTAAGGACCATAAGTATAATACAGCTAAGGACCATAACACAGTATACTACAGCTAAGGACCATAACACAGTATAATACAACTAAGGACCATAACACAGTATGATATAGCTCAGGACCATAACACAGCATAATATAGCTCATGACCACAACACAGTATAATAAAACACAGTATAATAAAGCTAAGGACCATAACACAGAATAATACAGCTAAGGACCATAACACAGTATAATACTAAGGACCATTACACAGTATAATACAGCTAAGAACCATAACAGAGTATCATATAGCTTATGACCATAAAAGAGTATACTACAGCTATGGACCCCAACACAGTATAATACAGCTAATGACCATAACAGAGACTAATACAGCTAAGGACCATAACACAGTATAATACTAAGGACCATTACACAGTATAATACAGCTAAGAACCATAACAGAGTATCATATAGCTTATGACCATAAAAGAGTATACTACAGCTATGGACCGCAACACAGTATAATACAGCTAAAGACCATAACAGAGTATAATACAGCTAAGGACCATACCACAGTATAATACAGCTAAGGACCATTACACAGTATAATACAGCTAAGAACCATAACAGAGTATCATATAGCTTATGACCATAAAAGAGTATACTACAGCTATGGACCGCAACACAGTATAATACAGCTAAAGACCATAACAGAGTATAATACAGCTAAGGACCATAACACAGTATAATACAGCTAAGGACCATAACAAGGTATAATACAGCTAAGGACCATTACACAGTATAATACAGCTAAGGACCATAACACAGTATAATACAGCTAAGGATCATAACACAGTATAATACAGCTCAGGACCATAACACAGCATAATATAGCTCATGACCACAACACAGTATAATAACGCTCACGACAATAACACAGTATAATATAGCTCAGGACCATAACACAGCATAATATAGCTCATGACCACAACACAGTATAATAAAGCTGCCGACCATAACACAGTATAATACAGCTCAGGACCATAACACAGCATAATATAGCTCATGACCACAACACAGTATAATAACGCTCACGACAATAACACAGTATAATATAGCTTAGGACCATAACACAGTATACTACAGCTAAGGACCATAACACAGTATAATACAGCTAAGGATCATAACACAGTATAATACAGCTAAGAACCATAACACAGTATACTACAGCTATGGACAGCAACACAGTATAATACAGCTAAGGACAGCAACACAGTATAACACAGCTCAGGACCATAACACAGTATAATATAGCTCAGGACCATAACACAGCATAATACAGCTCATGACCACAACACAGTATAATAAAGCTCACTACCATAACACAGTATAATATAGCTTATGACCATAACACGGTATAATACAGCTAAGGATCATAACACAGTATAATACAGCTCAGGACCATAACACAGCATAACATAGCTCATGACCACAACACAGTATAATAAAGCTCACGACCATAACACAGTATAATATAGCTCATGCCCACAACACAGTATAATAAAGCTCACGTCCATGACACAGTATGATATAGCTAATGACCATAACACAGTATAATATAGCTTATGACCATAACACGGTATAATACAGCTAAGGATCATAACACAGTATAATACAGCTAAGGGCCATAAAACAGTTTAATACAGCTAAGGACCATAACACAGTATAGTATAGCTCAGGACCATAACATAGTATAATATAGCTTAGGACCATAACACAGTATAATACAGCTAAGGGCCATAAAACAGTTTAATACAGCTAAGGACCATAACACAGTATAGTATAGCTCAGGACCATAACACAGTATAATATAGCTCATGACCACAACACAGTATAATAAAGCTCACGACCATGACACAGTATAATATAGCTAATGACCATAACACAGTATAATATAGCTTAGGACCATAACACAGTATACTACAGCTAAGGACCATAACACAGTATAATACAAATCAGGACAATAACACAGTATAATATAGCTTAGGACCATAACACAGTATTCTACAGCTAAGGACCATAACACAGTATAATACAGCTAAGGACCATAACACAGTATAATACAGCTAAGGACCAAATCAAAGTTTAATACAGCTCAGGATCACAGCTCACATACTTATGTTAGACGGTCATACATGTATGTGTACTAGGGTACCATAATATAGTACCATAGTACGAAAGATTTATGAGCTAATTTGTATAATCGGCAGCCATATCTTGGATTTATGTTTCTGGAAAGCTTGAAAGTTCTTCTTTAACGATGTTCTGCCGAGATTTGAATCATCCAAACGGCATAATTTTATGTATATTTATCATGACAAGTGTTACTTTTGATTGTCTTTAGAGCTTTTAATAGCATAATATTTTCATTTTTAAATTCCCAATATTTCCATTTTGGTGCTCGGAATGCTAGCACCGACGAATTCATATCACTGTCAACAAAAAACGATTTCAACCAGTTTAATGTATAGTTAAATACAGAGCCTTTGGGAGATGCCGCTTTGATAGGTAAATTTGGACAAAATGCATATGTGTACCGATCTTATTTAGTATCAATGTTTATGTATAGCAAAACCAGCTAAAGGAATGATGCGTATTCTGTCACCTTCATCAGACAAATTCATTAATCTAATTAATTTGTTAAAATCTATTGAAATAATTTGCTGACGTCAGCCGAGGTTTTAATCTGATGAGGGTGGCAGAGAACATAATTATATGGTACTCTTCATTGAAACGTAACAACAAACATTCACTGGATGTGATAAATGGACCAGCATACAATCTATACTTGACCAACACGAAACAAATGTTTAGCAAAGTTTGTCTCCTTGTTACATTGTATGTCAATTTACCAATCAATAATTTAATGATTTGACTATATTAATTTTGTACTCAAGCCTGGAATTGCCGTCTAAGATAAAGTGTATTGTCAAATTTTTCAATATGTAGGAATGAGGAAATTCGCTGAGCGACCTTATTTTGTTACATGCTAACCATATAAATATAAACTTTATTTAGTTTACAGCAAGTATGAAACACGTTCTAATCACTCGTGTTGGCCGGATGTACGTGCTAAGCAGAGAAAAGGTACCCGGATGACCGTGAGAATACATATGCTAATATGAATAGAAATAATGATTTCCCTCTCAATCCTCTGATACAACTGTAGACGGACGTGATGTTGATAATCCAGGTTGAGCGCTCGTGACACTGTGCTGTCCTTGACCTCTTTATGTTGACGGCAGATGTCGCCACAGATCAATACCCTTGTCAACGTGCAGTATAGATATTCTGTCAGCAGTAAATAATTGATATAGGAATGCGTTTATATGTTCATTGTATCCAATACCGTATCAAGTCAATTTTTATATTGATCACCGCCATATTAATTGCATATTGCTATGGTTAACAAATCATTACTCTGAATCGTGGGGATATGTAAAACGCAATTTGATTGGTAAATTCGCATTAACGACCAACCATGTTGATTTTGTTTCCGATATCCTACCGAACTGATCCTCAACTTTCGGCTACTTCAGGCAGGATTTACTTACAATTTGGCTTCCTTTCTTTATATGATAACAACAATTGGTTAAGATTTGTAGATGATAATACTAGCACATGAAGTTAACAAACCAATCACCAGTCACATACTGTCAGTCTGGGCACGGACTTAGATAACAATGTATTTCCGTGGTCTGGGACAGACCGGAACTGCTCATGTGGCCAGTAAAAACTCTTAATGCAAGGTCAGTTCCCTACCCCTGAGCGGTATCTGTGACGTCACAAAAGATAACTTCTTTACTACCTACAACTGTTACACATGTACTTATATGTGTGTGTAATATCATCACGGATAAATGTTCTGATTTCACAATGAAACAAATAAACGTAAAAACGACGTTATCAGTGAAACAATGACATCAAAATATGCCAGTTCCAATTCAACGATTTCATCAGCGGATAACCACCGAGAAATCCAAATGTATCGTCCGTGACAAGTTCACACGCAATTTGTGTTATAAATGTACGAGGTTCCGTATCTGGCCGAAAACACACGTATCATGTACTGTAAGATTAAATAGGTAGTATGTAATAAATAGTTGTACATATTCATTTAGGGGAGTCTGGGGCACCAAACCAGACGGGGGAGGGGCTGGATCAATAACAGCCACGTGTGTACGAACACGACATAAACAACACTGTTAATTACATACCATGTGAATGCTAGCATCCCTTTAGTCATTTCGAAATAAGTATGTACTGGACTTTTTAATAAACAACGTCATCCTTCTTACCATTAAAATAACAATAACAACATTCCCAATAACAAAATACTGATTTGCTGCTTCATAAAAATATTTAAAACAATTAGAAAGAAAAATCAATAATATTTTACTTTCGAGAAAAATCGGCTATTTATCTACATCATAACAAATTCACCTCATCACTAGGCATAGAATCTAAATTATAATTACTCCCATTCTGTGAACAATATAACCAACAATGCAATATGAATCGACTAAAAATGATACAAAATATAAAAACTACAAGTATCCCTTCTGGGGCCTCCAACAATAATGACCTCTTCATTACTTAAGCTACGTTAAAAGCTTCCGGGTAAAAATGTAGTCCGTTCTTACATGGCTGACAACGTATTTCACAGTGTAGATTATGTTTTATCTACAACATCAAATATCTAACAACATCAAAACTTTACATATAACAACAAAACAGAACATCCATAATGCAGATTGTCAATTTCAAGCAGTTAACGCGCGGATGAATACATCGCAGTGTAAAAATTCCGCGAAAAGTCACGTAAACGTACAAGACAGATCGGACGAGATAGAAAAATCTAGCATGGGGTATGACGTGGGATATCTCTGTTCGAGGTGCGAGAATATAGTGTTATGTATGTCCCGGCATCGAAATCACGATCTCATGCACCGGATATGGCATCCTCCAAAAACAGAAGATTGTGTTGTTGCAATGACAGACATCTCGGTACTTTCAAAATGATCATATTTACAGATATATCGACAAGGAAAAGGCATCATCTTGGGAAAATAAACACACCTCCATCTTGGTGGTGTGATGAGTTCCATATGTTTGGGACGATTTGACGATAATTATAGATAAGGTCGCAAACGTTCTCGCTACCGAACATACCTCAGGACTGATGATATAGACACCAGTACAATTATAACGTCATCAAAGTAAATATGGTTTTCTCCGGGTACTCCGGTTTCCTCCCACAGTACAACAAATAGTATTAAAAATACATAAAGGACTATAATTCTGAACAGAATGAAGTTTTATGCTTAAATTACATGTACTCTGTTATATCAAATACATGTAAATAACGCATAGTGACAAACAGAAGTCGTGTTAGTAGCACTTCGCCCTGTTGCAGGGAAATGCTGCATGTTGAACTTGCGTGCCGAACACACATATATAATGATTGCGATAACGAGTCTCTCCACCAAACCTGAATATTTCATGTTCATGCCGGGATTAAAACCAATAAAGATAATTATTCAAAACCTTGTTTATCCGCGAGCGACTGTTCACTTCACACACACACACGTGGTACTATTTGTCTGATCACCGGCTCCACCTATTAACAATATTGTTTTTATCACGAAATTCGAAAGTCGTTTATATGAAATCAAGTAATATAACATAAACTCTATTTATTTTATAACAATTACGAAACCAGTTATTTCAATTTATATATCAATCACACTTGTTGGCCCGGATGTTACCGCGCGGGACTCTTAGTGTGAGAGGAAAACAGGGTCTGATCGGGGAATCGAACCCGGTCGCCTTTTTGAAAGGCGGGTACGTTATCCATTGTGCCACCCGACCACCCACATACATCATCATTGTCACAGATGTACAGGACAACTAACATATACATGTATAACTGTTTGCAACTTTTAATATGAACAAATATGAAATCGCAGAGAAAGATAAAAAAAAAAAAGAGAGCCGCTCCCTCTATAGGATGTCACCTGAATCGGAAGTACATGAAACTAAAATTTATGAGATAGGTGTGCATCATAGGAGAATCGGAATTAGCTAAAATTACTGCTATATATCCCCGCCACATAGAGCACTGTCCAATCTTCCGAATAAGTTTCATGTTATGCATTAAGTACAGCAAAAGATAGTATAGTAATAACTTTATTTGTAATGGCCATAAACGGCTTTAACACATAAAACCGGGAGGAACACTGTACACCAGGATCCTGTGATTATTGGTGATACATGTACTCGTTCCGGATTTGTCAAAATCACGAACAATTTCCAGCGCGTTTTCATGCCCTGGTCGATTACAGTCTACCAGGACATACTTAATACATCGCCTCCTTAATCCGATACATCAAATCTGAACATTTCACCTGGCATTGTCATAAATATTTGCGACACATTATCTGATACAACATCGGGTCCGTGAATGAAATGATGAGAGATTCGAATGTTCCAGTGGTGGATCCAGGCGGAAGCGTTCGGATATGCTCGGGTTGGATCAAGGACGTATGGTTCTTGCATTTCCGGGGAGGAAACAGGAGGGGAGGTTCCGGGGGGATACAAGAGGAAAGGTTCCGGGAAGAATACAACATGAGAGGTTCCGGGGAGGAATCAAGAGGGGAGGTTTCGGGGCATACAAGAGGCGAGGTTCCGGGGAGGAAATAGGAGGGGAGGTTCCGGGAAGGACACAACATGAGAGGTTCCGGGGGATACAAGAGGGGAGGTTCCGGGAAGGATACAGCATGAGAGGTTACGGGGGATACAAGAGGGGAGGAAACAGGAGGGGAGGTTCCGGGAAGGACACACCATGAGAGGTTCCGGGGGATACAAGAGGGGAGGTTTCGGGAAGGATACAACATGAGAGGTTACGGGGGATACAAGAGGGGAGGGTCCGGGAAGGATACAACATGAGAGGTTCCGGGGGATACAAGAGGGGAGGTTCCGAGGAATTTGCATTACTTGATTGTCATTGGTATTTTCGGGTTAAATGTAATCACTGTGTCATCTTGTTTCAGATGTAAATTACCTTTTTTTTCATTATTAGTCCAGGGTTTGGCCTCGGTTCAGACTTTTGTTTACAGAGATTATTGTATATTACATTTTCCCAATGAAGTATAAGGTTTTACAGTGAAGCGGAAGTTCTATTGTGACGAATGAAACGCTTTTTGTAATTTTTCGCACTAAACTGACCAGTAAGAGGGTTTAGAACGAAAACTAATAAACAATAAGCATTGTCAATTATGACGTCACTAGCGTACTGACCATTCCTTATTGTGACATCGCAAAACAGCATACCTTGTCTCAACAATTTTGGTGACAGATAATTTATCTGGTCACAAAAAAAGCATTTTTTATAAAGTTGTAGTAAACAAAGTACATATATTCTTGGATCCGTAATAAATAACAGTTATAATTCATTAGTGGGTTAAATATTTTTAATATTAGTATTGCTATGAACTGGTGAAAAACATCAAATCATTCAACCCTGTCGTGACGCCTTAATGATAGTCATCAATAAACTAAGCATATCCTCTATTTCTTGTGCTCTCTGTTAGAGGAAGACAAATTTAACAAGTCGATGGTTATCATGAGGAAATGACCGCCTTTACGTCTGCATGTTATTGCCAGAGCTGTTGTTGTTGTATTTATATAGCTTTTCCGACACATATATAACTTGTTTACATGACCAGCAATACAAACTGCCACCTCACATCAACTCTTCTCGAAAAACACAATTGTCATTTTATTTGGTTGGTAAAATGATACCATTAATGCCTTTACTGGGCGAACGTTTACTAAATTACCATCGATTGGCCATAACCAGACTTTGCTTCATCGACTAGTTTAGCCTGCTGATGGTAGCTGTCTTTCTGACCGAAGTGCCAAAGGCAGATTGTTAGATAAAAGCGTTTATACGACCCATGGATTGATGATGATGAATTTGCACTGTTTAAGGCTCCCGGCGGCACTGCTTTTCGATGAATTTAATTGTACTGTTTTGTCTAGAAGAGCTCCTGGCTCTTTGCGCTAGTCTTGTGTTTATAGTCAATTAGCAACCTACTGTGGTTTTCGGCGCAGTGGCTAGCCCACTCACCTTCTCAAAAACGGCAAGGGATTGACGTGGAATGTTTTGGGGTCGTCTGCCCGACTAGGTTGGTTCTCTTGGGTACTCCTTGTTAAAACCCCACGTGCATTTCGATCCGGGTAAACAACAAGAGTGCTTAAACACGTGTTATTAAATAATGAGCAAATTAAACAACAAACATATTCATATGTTGCCAGAATCATCGTTTGCAAAACGCCATCCACTCAGTGTTATTCAGTGATAAATTAGCACATTCGAAATTAGTGAAACAGCAAATTACATTAATGCTGGTCAAGGAAGTACATTGTATATCATTCAATATACTGATAGCATCTATCACTTGACAACATGGCGTACACAACCTCAGCTACAATATAAACAGACATTATGGCGTAAACAGTAACAATATAAACAGACATTATGGTGAATGACACACAGCCTCGGCTTCAATATAAACAGACATTATGGTGAATGACACACAGCCTCGGCTTCAATATAAACAGACATTATGGTGAATGACAAACAGCCTCGGCTTCAATATAAACAGACAACATGGTGAATGGCAATATAAACAGACATTATGGTGAATGACACACAGCCTCGGCTTCAATATAAACAGACATTATGGTGGATGACACACAGCCTCGGCTTCAATATAAACAGACAACATGGTGAATAGCAATATAAACAGACATTATGGTGAATGACACACAGCCCCGGCTTCAATATAAACAGACATTATGGTGAATGACACACAGCCTCAGCTTCAATATAAACAGACAACATGGCGGATGGCACACAGCCTCAGCCTAAATACGATCAGACACCGGAAGATGCGATTTATCCCAAGATCGAATTGCTAGGTATTTTCTTACAGCTTCTTCGACCTTTGATAATACCGGTAAAATCAATTAAACGTCTGAGCGCGTAACATTGATGCGACGCATTTCCGCGCTGTGTAACATAATCTTTGATGGGAATCCGTGAAGCTTTTAAAACAATATCCGGAGACAGTTGCTATGGGACGATTTTATTTATCAATAGTTGTCAGTTAATCACATGTCAATATTAACATAGCGTTACAATAATGTCACACTCCCTAAGTAACATTTGAAAATGTAACGCTTCAGTCATTTTTTACGGAAATATTACGAACGGCAAAGCATAGCTGGGTCAAGGTCACATATCAATAAATATATTTTAGTGGAGGAGAAGATATCCAATACCAGTATATAGTGGAACTGCTCATGTATGTATTTACAAGACAGGGTCCACCTTAATGTCTCTACAAGACAGGCTCCACCTTAATGTCTCTACAAGACAGGGTCCACCTTAATGCCTCTACAAGACAGGCTCCACCTTAATGTCTCTACAAAACAGGGTCCACCTTAATGTCTCTACAAGACAGGGAACACCTTAATGTCTCTACAAGACAGGGTCCCCCTTAATGTCTCTACAAGACAGGGTCCACATTAATGTATCTACAAGACAGGGTCCACCTTAATGTCTTTACAAGACAGGGTACACCTTAATGTCTCTTCAAGACAGGGTACACCTTAATGTCTCTACAAGACAGGGTACACAATAATGTCTCTACAAGACAGGGTGCACCTTAATGTCTCTTCAAGACAGGCTCCACCATAATGTCTCTACAAGACAGGGTACACCTTAATGTCTCTACAAGACAGGGTCCCCCTTAATGTCTCTACAAGACAGGGTCCCCCTTAATGTCTCTACAAGACAGGGTCCCCCTTAATGCCTCTACAAGACAGGCTCCACCTTAATGTCTCTACAAGACAGGGTCAACCTTAATGTCTCTACAAGACAGGGTCCACATTAATGTATCTACAAGACAGGGTCCACCTTAATGTCTCAACAAGACAGGGTACACCTTAATGTCTCTACAAGACAGGGTACACAATAATGTCTCTACAAGACAGGGTCCACCTTAATGTCTCTACAAGACAGGGTCCACCTTGATGTCTCTACAAGACAGGGTCCACCTAAACGTCTCTACAAGACAGGGACAACCTTAATGTCTCTACAAGACAGGGTACACCTTAATGTCTCTACAAGACAGGGTCCACCTTAATGTATTATGATTTTTAACTTATTTGTATACTTGTACCACAATACTACATTTGTATGGAATTTTTTTCAAAGTAAAATAAAAATAGCTGCTTAGCACCGTCTCACGTTGATTGGTTGAAATTCTAAACTATTAAACGGAGCAGTTTGCAAATCCGCGCCCTTTTACCTTAAATGATAATAATAATAATCGAGGTTCTTATATACCGCTTTATCACAACCTAGGTCGTAGGTCGTCTCAAAGCGGTTCACATATTATTATCCGTGGTTATGGGGCATTTGCAATCAGCCAATATTTTTTTCAACTCCCTTGGAAGCACACAGACGGTGCTGCCATTTCGGCGCTCACAGCTAGCATTCAACAATTCTAGCACTGCCCTACGACGTACTCATTTACAGCTGAGTAGACTGGAATAAGCGGAGTAAAGTATCTTGATCAAGGATACAACAATCCCAAGTTGAAAAGCCTCATTCCCTTTTATCACAATGAGTATGCAGACTACAGTCGTTCAATACCCCATCAATAACTGTTACACTCAGTCTGGCTCAGACGGACTAATGCAAATAGACAGAGCTGAGTGTCAAACCAGAATTGTATTAGTGTCAAAAACATTCTTAATAGGGCAACATGACTTCTATATACGACAAACCCGGTAACGCCGTTTCGTGTGTGACGTCACAAGGACATTTATAATGTACGGTGATATTCACGACAATGACAATGCTGTCTCCTTCCTGTGTTATTTCTAGGCTCAGTACCGTGGTTGAGCATGACGATTAAAACAAATCCCCAAGTCGTTCTAATTTTATTTGGCTTTACAAAAATCACTCAAGTTCGTTTGTAAAACTACGAGGCCCCCATATTTTAAAAACCGTAGTGTTATCATGTAAGAAGTCGTTTTGAATTCTCTATCGGTATTTCAACTCAAATTAATGACTTCATTCAAAACTTGCTCAAGTCGATACCCCACATTGTTGGAGTTTAAACCCTTTACCCATTGTCTCTCGGATGTTATAAAGTCGTCTCCATCATTTGTCAGTTTCTGTTGAGTATCTTATATCCTACGTGTGTGTTAAAGTATGCCGTGTTCTGCTCAGTACAGGTCCGTGTTCAATACTTTCTACAACAAAACAATGAATAGCATATACCTTGACCAAGGTATACTCAACTCTAGTGTGACAAGTTATAGGCAATCTAGACCGGAGTATACTCAACTCTTGTCAGACGAGTTATAGCCAATCTAGACCGAACTATACTAACTTCTAGTGTGACGACTTATAGCCAATATAGACCGAACTATACTCAACTCTAGTGTGACGAGTTATAGCCAATCTAAACCGAAGTATACTCAACTCTAGTGTGACGAGTTATAGCCAATCTAGACTGAAGTATAGTCAATTCTAGTGTGACGAGTTATAGCCAATCTAGTCCGCAGTATACCCAACTCTAGTGTGACGGGTTATAACCAATCTAGTCCGAAGTATACTCAACTCTAGTATGACGGGTTATAGCCAATCTAGACCGAAATATACTGAACTCTAGTGTGACGAGTTATAGCCAATCTAGACAGAAGTATACTTACCTCTAGTGTGACGGGGTATACCCAGTCTAAACAGATGTATACCCAACTCTAGTGTGACGAGTTATAGCCAATCTAGACCGAAGCATACACCATTCTAGTGTGACGAGTTATAGCCAATACAGACCGAAGCATACTCCATTCTAGTGTGACAAGATCTGGATGGAAGTATACTCAACTCTAGTCAGACTCATATCTTACAAATGCAAGACCAAAGGATAGTTCACTCTTCTCCGACGAGGTACATTTGTATATACAATGTACATTGTACTTCGGTCTAAGTACGCTATTTCACCTTAGAGACGAGCTCACAGACAATGGCTAAGTTTAAAGTGTTGTTCAAGAACACAACCATTAACGTTTGTTTACAGGTATTTTAATCACTGGAATATATTTTCATTCTTTATCAATAACTATTGGCACATGTAAATCTGTGTTTTTCTGAACAAATTTGCACGCCTTGTTATGAAACCCAGAATAAAGTCGGCGTTATGTAAGAAGTATGGCGTAAGTTCATTAGTCTATACAATCAAAATCGTTACGGCGTCAACAAGTCGAGTTCAAAAAGAATATAGAAATGGGACAACTATCAATGATGATGTAATTATAAGGAAATTGCCATAGTTGGCAGTTTGGCGTAATAGCAATTCGATTTTCACACAAATAATTAAAAAAAACAATTACTAAACCTGAGGTTTGTGTAGTCAGAACCGGTATGCTGTTGCTCCATGAGGAACAGTTAAGCGCAATGAAATTATTGTACATCCGTGTGTGGGTGTAATTTAACCGAAAACATAAAATCGATCATAGACAACAAGTTTACCATAACATAGATAGGTAGCGAACTTAATAGAATTTGATTAAGATATGTTTTTCTTTCAAGTTAATTTCTAAAGTAAAGTTGATCGCGCCTCATAGTGAATACCTGCTAAAATGTATTCCTGTTCTATGTTTAAATACAATACACTTTTTTACTTATACGCTTTCCATTAACAAATTGGACGTCAATTCTGCTAAGTGACGCCTGAAGTTACAAGTATCCCTTGTGTGAATATATTTTGAACCGATCCCCATAGCAAACAGGATGTCGACCATTTAATGAATGGCCCCAATGTTATCATTTTAGAACATTTTACTGGTAACACGGTGGTATACAGTTCATACCAGTCTGCCACAGATATTCATATGGCTAATTACGAAATTGGATCCGTGTCTTTTTGACGCTTCTCCGCTCGCCTCGAAAAACATGACACCAAAACGAGGCAAACATTTAAATGACATTTAAGTGGCAATCATAGGCAATATGAATGACACCTGGACAAAGGCAAATTCAACGTAGCGCGCTAGCGCTTCATGTTGGATTTGCCTTTGTCCAGTTGGAATTCATATTGCCAATGAAAGCCAACTGAAAACAGTTCCATACTTTTATTTACAGTTTTTGTGGAATCTGTTCATCTCATAGAGTCTTATTATTAATCAGCATTTAGTTCAAATAGTGTATGTATCGTTTATGCTTGTTCAATGAATAGAACAGCCATCACCCAAGGATGGTCAGTGATATCCAACGAAACAATTATGACGTCATATTGCTGATGACGTCAACAATCGGTCAATGGCATTCATAGTCTATGTGAATGCAAATTGCATTCATAGTCTACATGAATGCCAACTGAATTCGGTAGGATTAAACATCGACAATGTTATACGATGGTAAATATATATCAAAGAAATAAAACTTCTATAAAAAAAAAAGGGAAAAACAAATTACAATTCAAAATATAGCAATGTTTATATATAAGCAATGAAACTTCGTTTATCTTGTTTTAACAGTTGTTGTCCCGTGAAAGTTTTACATGTACTTATGAATGTTGCCTGCTGTCATAAAATAACTTCTACTACTTTCAAATAGTGAATATGATGTAACACAAATGCATTAATGTCTAATTCAAATCAAACAACAACAACAACAACAACAGTTTAAAATAGGACCGTCGTGGCCGAGTGATTAAGGCGTCTGAACGTCTACGATCACTAGCCAAACACCACTGGATCGTGGGTTCGAGACCTATGTAGGTCAGTCGCCAGGTACTTGCCGCAGGTGGGTAGTTTTTTCCCCTAGACTATTCCGGTTTTCCTCAGATTTCAAATTATATTTCCAACACTCTGACACATGAAAATTTGTAAAATGAGGTAAATGTACATGCATTTATATGTTAAATTATGACAACTCCAAAACTTGGCACGTCCTTAAACTATAGTTATCAATATGACATCAGCACAAACGTGTCAATTAAAGACTATTCATTATTATGTATAAACGAAAGGATAAGACAACAGGCTTATAACTGTATCTTTTTTTTCAATTGTTAACACGTGGCGTACATTACAGTTTGTCGTCTGTTTGCAAGTGAACACCGCCAAAACAAAGCGAAAAAACCTGTCTGTTAGATGAAAAAAAGATATGTCATTTGTACTATCTAAACGCAGAAACTTCCGATCACGTGATAACTGGACACGCGTACAGGGAAGTACAGATACCATTGATCGTAAATTCAACAAAGACATGTTGGATGTTCAGTTGAATTGCATTGTTTACATATTGACATTTGCTGCGTCTGAGGTCTGTTTGTTTCCACCATTGACTGGCCGAATTATACAACTGTGTATAGTCTGTATTTGTTAACGAATGCAAACACGATCGCACATCACAGATATGCATTGTGAAATGAGCCGCAAGAATCGATGATACCCTATTCTAGTGATTATAGTGTAGCATGGAGGGTGATTTATAGACAAGTTGCTTCAGGCACTGCCCTCAGTAAACATCCCACCGCTATCTATTAACCTAGCGTTTTAGCAAGTTGCTTTGCACTGCAGTATCATTATTGCATTTACTTGTGTTTGATAATTTCGCAACTTTGAAATATATTTTTATTTAATTATTTTGTTTTATTTCAGGGCTGACTGTCAAAGGATTGTAAAATTCTAATTTTGTCAAAATAAATATATGTGTATCATCCAATGTGACGTCATGGGAAATAATTAGATTTTTTTTCCGCCGAAATGTTCACGTTTGGGTTGAACACGACATAAACAGAATCATTAACTCGGTCTAACTTCATCTGACGTTAATGACTTTTACATTTAAATTGTGTTTGATATCAACTGTTTGTGAATTAATATTCTACAAACAAGAGGTCCATGGACCTACAAAGCTACATTTTTCTGTTTTCTCCAAATGTCCAAAATCAAATTTGACTAAAATGTCAGAAAGTGACCAAAAACAAGAGACTCAAAGGGCCTGTATCGTTCACCTGGATCTTTATGCTCACCAATGGTATACAACAAACATGTATATATGGTTATCGGGTGGGAATTTCAACCCTTTAAAAGTTATTGCTCAGGGATAATTCCCTAGGTGTATGGCCAGACCCCAGTGACAATTTAACTTGATAATGTCCAAGTTGAAAATTTGTTTTGGCCCCGCCCCTCAGACCCAGGGGTCAGCCCATCAACTGGTACAATTTGGAAACCTCAACCACGGAAGAATGCTCCAGACCGGCTATGGTTGATTGATATCCATTTCATTGTTCCAGAGAAGAACTTGACCTTTTTGGCCCCGTCCCTCAACCTCGCTTAAGGTAAGTGCCTCCATTTTTACCATTTTGAATCGCCTCCACCGGAGAAAGCTTCCAACCAAATATAGTTGATATCCTTCTCTTAGTTCCACAGGAGAAGTTGCTTAAAGCAATACGTCCAAATTACCTTACAAGTAAAGATCTAGTTATCATCACTCTATGTATAGTTATATAGAAGAACATGTTGTCACCAGTCACTGAGTAGAACACACTTCTGATAATTACGGTGTTGCTGCTGCAACACTTTTAAAGTCGTAGTCATTTCTGCGTTTGATGTATACTGCTATATGCAGTGTTATTTGAAGCGATATGCCAAGCGTCATGGCAAAACCATGCGTTTTTTCATTTTGTTCGAACTGCTAGATTTTTCAGGAAGTAGGTTGATATAGTGTACTTTTGATGAACTTGGCATGGATTTAACCATAAAACGGATTTTAACCTTTGACCTTTTGCCCTTCGTCTATGCCATTGATCTTATATCGTCCATCCTGGTGCACATTGTATATAGACATAAACTATATATATGTTGCTGAATTATTAACCCGACAATAATAAGGCCTGGTATTAAGTACTAAGGACCCTTTCGCGTATCCGGTTCAACCGGTTTGTCTGGTTTTTTTTAAATGTAACATTTTTTATCATAAATCCTGGTGGACCTGCAAATGTTTACGCAGGCCTTGCATGGCTTTGCCAAGGCTCGCATGAAAGCAGCGTCAGATTACTAGGTCCGACCTTATTTTATAAACGAACAACTCTATAGCTCTGGTCCAACCGGTTCAACCGTTTGGATCGCGATAAACGAATGAGGCCTATATATGTTAACGTTTAACCAATACTGTGATGTTGTACTTTTGAGCAGAGACTTGTCCTAAATTAGTCGCCTCTTACATTCGTCTCATGCAGTAGGTAACAACAGGTATTTTAATTTCTCAATACCCAACCTACAGGAGTGATCCATCTTAATCAAAAATGTAGATATCAATGACATTTCCTGTACTTGTGTGTGCACTTTTGAACCGGTAGTAACTACATATGTTTACAAACAAAGGAGATATATTGGAGTCAGCATCTTTGAAATGTTCCTTTTAAAACAACATTTTTACAAGAAAACTATTGATTTCATCCACGACTGAGCGTAGGACTAATCCCGTTTGATGACACTGGGGCCAGTCAGATCTCGCGTGACTTACACCTGACATTTAACACGAGCATTTATCTACGCAACATGTTCCATGTAAAACAATTAGGTGAGATAACAGAGTACAGTCACATGGCAATCAGGTCAGGGCGAAAGTAAGTACAAACAATCCCAGAATCCCTTTACGCGTCTGATTTTCTGATGTTCCGTTTAATTTTCGCATTTTTCGAAATACTGTTTCTCTCCAGATTCGACCGGGCTTTAGATATGCATGTCATGTGATACGGGGTCAGGTTCATGTATACTTTCGGTAAACACCGAAAGTCTGAGAGCTGCACAAGCAATATCCATAAAGGTGGTAGGCAGTTCCAGGCTACAAGTCTTACAACTACAGAGATACGCTTTTCTAGACGGATGTGAAATTTCATCAACTTTCGTGTAAATTTACCAATGTTTTATTTCGAAGAAACTGGTTTGCTTCTTACCTGCCCCCTTAGCATACCACGTGCCCGCAAAAATACGTGACGTTTGTGCCAGAAATTTTTATCTCGGAAACAATGTATTGGTATATATAGCTTTTCTTTCCATTGAATTTATGTTTATTACCTTGCCATAATACGTCAGGAGACCCTAATGAACTTCCTGGTACACCAGTTAGAGGCAGTTTTCGTAAATAACGCCTATCGACAGAAACAGAAATCAACAGTTGCAGGTATATACTCGACAAAGATATTAATTAGTTATCATATCACATCCATATCCAATATTTCCTGGCGTTGTCATGACAACTCCTGTTAAAAAGGTCGTTCTGCGAGCGTCTAATACTACTACCGATCACAGGGGAAGTACAGCGTGACACTGTAATCACGTCTCACTTCCCGCGATAACAGGAAACATAAACAGCTGCATTAGGAATGACGCCAGCTTCTTACGCTAATTAGTGGTACATCTGTACGTAATAACGATATTATAGTGATAGAATGTTACAATTGTTCATCAGAAATGTGTTATTTGACGATTAAGTTCATATTTACACCAATATCAATTTTATCATCGTCTGTGGCTCGCTATGACGTAATCCAGTAAAATCTACCAAAAGTTTGACTCCTCACCTGTTCATGGTCAGCTATATGTTTGTGTAGTCAAAATGTGATTCGGACGTCGCAAAATAAACTTAAAATCATGAATGGTGACACTCCCCTTAACCAATTCTGGATACACCCCTGAATCTGGTGACAGAGATTGTTGGAGGTATGCTGGGGGAAATCGTCAATAACGTTGTTATCACAACTCCATAACAATATGGAAGCAACATCGTTTAGTTTTATTTGAAATATGTCGACTGCTACATAACAGCCATCGTTCCTTCATCACTATGTATCAGCCGATCAGAACTGCCTCCTGCAATTCGACTTGCCGTCAACAAACACACTATAACCTTTCCTCCTCAAAATATGGTTGTTTTTATGAACTTAAAAGAATTATAAATATATAATTATTTCGACGTACCAATGTATTAATTTATGTATTTTAAAAAGCGTGTTTGACAAATTTCGTCATCGTGAATCATTCACCCCTGAAGACATGTTTGTCTCTTTAGTGTACCTCATTCAAATGTATGATGTGCCGTATTATTGGTCATCGATCAGGTGATTGATTTTAGCGCGACGTTAGAAAGAAATTTTTGAGCGGTTTTGGTTTAATTTCATTTTGTTTAACGTCCTATTTTAAAACAGCTAATGTCATTTAAGGACGTGCCTCCATTTGTGCATGTGCGTTGTGTATGCATGCATGCGTGTATTTGTGCCAGGTGATATGGTATGTTGATGGACTTGCCTCCTTGTAATAGCGCGGATCTGATGCCGACTTTATAGTGCTATCTCACTGAACGGACTTGACGACATCGAAAGTAAACCATTGCATGTTAACCTAAATTTTGATGTGTTTTATTATTATGTATTTGATAGTAATATACTGTATTGATATGATGTGTGTTTTTGTATCTAGCTGAATTAGAATAGTGGGTTGTCTATTAGTGTAATGTGAAATAAGATTATAGTTCATGTAGATGTAAGACTACTTTACATAATGTTCGTATAAAACAGTGTGAGGCTGTACTATCATACTGTATGACATTGTATTGTATTGTAGATACTGTATATGCTTCGATGTGTTGTACAACAATCAGAATCAGAATCTTACAAACCGTTATTCACGAAACGACAACAGCATAGAACCTTCGCCGATGTCAATTCCGTAGAGTTTCAGATTGTCTATTGTATCAGTTTTCTAAATTATCAGTTTAAAGATAAAGAGTTGTAACGAATATCATCATATGTGTTCGTGCAATATCAAAATATATCTTATCATGTAAATGTTTAATGATATACCATATTGGGAATTATAAACAGACACTCTAACCAATTGAGCTATCTGGGCCCCCGCGTTCGACCCAGTCCACTTCTGCTTCACAAAGAGGATGATACACCTAAATGAAGATATACATTTTAGACAATCAGCGTAGGTAAGCCCACATTTGAAGTGATACGTGTTATAAACCCCACAGACTCCGGAACTACAAACATAATACTGCCCTCCACAGTGAGCGTACATTTAGTATCTTTACAGGGAATATACAGTATACGGACTCCTGCAAATAACTTTGAAGACATTTCCCCGTCATTGGTTGCATAGCCCTTATAAGTTCTTAGTTCATTGCAGTCAGACATTTACACTCTTTAACAACATGCGCAAACACGGAGAGAGAGGTCTCCTGTCGGTTCTTCTCTTTACAGCAAAACCATGGCACAGTGACGTCATCCCCAATTGCCTGTTGCCATGGCACCGCTGACTTTTAATTAAATGAGATTGTCAGATGAGGGTATACGGGGCTCTGTAAATTGTTTCAAAATTCGATCTTGTAAGTAAAATTGAACATTTCTCAGTCTTATTTAATCAATGTCCGTCTAACTTTATTCACATTGGCACAGTCCTAAATCACACGCTATGCTGTGTTTTCGGTAAGATCTAGGAGCTGAGAATATCATAACATCCGATGCACGTTAGATTTTGACGCCCACTCGTGATGGGAAACACATTACCAGTGGGGACATTGCAAATGGTGCATTGGACTATTATTTCAGATGGGTTCTCCCTGACTTTCTGCAGTATTTCAGTTTTTAGAAAGAATTATATGGATATTTTTTTTAGATCAGACCAGTTCTGAACTTTCCGTTAATGTTACCAACGGGAAATAATAAGAAAAATGTAATGTCAGAATAAATTAAAATATTTCATATTTCAGGTTCATGATACGTAGCCGCATTTAGACGAAGAACTAGCGTTTTTCATTATTTTAATGTTCATTGTACGGTTGTGGATTAACGCGTTAAGGCAAGGTAAAACATGAGAACCCTTTAACTTGAAAAAATACCCTTACAATACCACGCAGAGAAATTCTGTGTCACTGGCTATCTTACATCTCATTGAGATGTTGAAGAACATCAAAGCGCAAAACAATGAGATTGCTTCCAATTACCACACTGTTCATACCAAGAGATGTTGATCATTGTATATCTCGTATCATAACTCGTTACATTTCGTTGGTTACTTCATATAGTGATAAAATGTTCCTCGAGTCACGAAACGTGCATTAAGAACTTCTTACAAAATATAGTTCTACATATATGGAAATCCACTTATGTTATTTACATGGTGCTTGCATTTCCCACATATTATAACATAAAGTGTTAGAAATTCTTACTATACACGGTGGTAGCTTTCCTCGAAGTTTCTTTTGTGATGGTTTAACGTCTGCTTCACTTCCAAGTAGTTTGATTATCCACCAGAGGATCAGACTATCATACGTGTACGTGGCTATACCGTCTTCATATGACGTTAGCTTTTGTAAAGACGCTAAACCCCCAACAAACAAAAATAATATATATACACGGCCCCCATATGACTGTTGTGGCGAACAATTAACTCCTAACGCCCCACCCCCTGGCCTCCGGGGTCGAACCAACTTCATTTATTTAAGAAATGATTGCCCTCCCCTAGTGATGCTTTAGACTGAATTTGGTTGAAATTTTCTCTGACGTTTAGGAGGAGATGCGTTTTAAAGCAAATTTAGCTAAGTTCCCCTTCAGGTCCCCGCCCCCCTGGCCTCAGGGGTCGAACCAACGTCATTTATTTAAGAAATGATTGCCCTCCCCTAGTGATGCTTCAGACTAAATTTGGTTGAAATCCTCACTGGCGTTAAGTAGGAGATGTGTTTTAAAGCAAATTTAGCTAAGTTCCCCTTCAGGTCCCCGCCCCCCTGGCTCCAGGGGTCGAACCAACCTCATTTATTTAAGAAATGATTGCCCTTCCCTAGTGATGCTTCAGACTAAATTTGGTTGAAATCCTCTTTGGCGTTTAGGAGGAGATAGGTTTTAAAGAAAAAGTTCACGACGGACGACGACGGACGACGACGGACGCTGTGCCACGGCACAAGCTCACTTGCCCTTCGGGCAGGTGAGCTTAAAACCATGAAAGGGAAAAAAGCAGTGTTGTTCACTGCGTTTTTTCTTAATTTACTCATATGTCGATGTGGATTCACCAGAACTATATTGTCCTAGCAACCACGGTTACCGTAGTTACCGCGGCGACTTTTGTTCTGCGTAATGTAGTAGTTGCTAACGCGCACCATAGAATATGTTCGTTGCCAACTGCGTTCATACTACCGAATACGCCGTCAAAATGAAGGTCAATCCTTAAATGAAAGCAAAAACTCTCGTGACGTAACAATAGGGCTGTCCTGCCAATGTCGTTTAAAGGACCACGCATATACAAAACGCAGTAAAAAAATAATTATTTAAGAACAAATAAATAAGATTAAGCTATTGTTCTATAGTAAAAATGTAAATATATGGATTGAACGGCGTTTTATTAATTTTCATACCGGTATGAAAATTTAAAAAACAATGTTCAATCCCTATTTATTTACAGTTGCATTTGTTGCTGGGGATGGGGATTAATTGAATCACTTTTGTGTTAATTTTCCTTTTTTCGTTTTTTTTTCTGATGTCATCTATAGCCATGGATTTGGTAACGCTCTACCGTTGTCCCTTCGGAGACGTTGATGACGGTGCAGTACAGAAAGGAAAAGACCAGTTGTACATGTCGTATCATAAGATCTGGACCATATCAAACGGCTACAAGGGAAATAGCTTAATGAAAAACAATGTATATCTAGGACGGTATGAACACGATGGCCATTTATGTGAATAGTTGGCGAGCCGATTAAACAATTGGAGTTGCATTAACTGCCAGATTACCATACGAGTCTTTTGAAGTTCCATAAAAGCAGTATTTCCAGGCGCACTCATTTTTGGTAAATTACTTTCTCTCCATCTCCAAACTCCCCTTTTGTGAATGGACCAAATAGTCGGTCGACTAAAATATCTAGAAATTGCATTTTTCTGTGTGACATGACTTGTTCACAACGTAAAATCTCATTTTGTACTGCATCACGTGACTTTTGCGAGATTTGGGGAGTCGATTTATCATATACATTTTCTTGAACGAAGAAATGAATGAAGAGACTCAAGACGGTAGAATGACACTAACAAAACAAAAAACAGTCTAAATTAACACATTATCACGTCTTAAGACACAGGGGGCGCTTTACCATAGCAACGTCTGATACCGAATTAAACGGGATGATTCTTTAGATTCATACAAATCACATCTACAGCTAAGTGTATCATTAGTATACGAAACGTTTCCAATAATATTCAAGCACAAGGAATGCGGGGATACAACTGTTACTGTAGTGACCGTTCAATGAACGAGTTAACTATATACAGCTAAACACAGGGACCCGATAAGCTGAAAACTCCTATCATTACGACTGCCTCTGGCAGACGATTGCTTCCACGAAATTCGGAGATGCAGTCATTCTGAAAATTGATTTTGTCGCCCGCAGTCACATTCATATACTTGTATTGGTATAGATGTTGATGTGTTCCACGTGACGTCAACACTTGCGCCTGATATTGTCAAGTTTGTTCAAACCGTCCCAACATGTGTTGTTGTAATTACTTCACGAGGGGTATCGAACTGATGCTGAAGGTTTGCATACAACCCTTCCCAAGGTGTATAAACCCACGTGCTGTTTTCGAGGCAGACGTTTTTTTCTTTCAATGTATGTAAATTTTGCTTGTTTTTCCCGAGATTTTAAGTTAATACGATACTTTATTATTATTTATAATCGGTATTGATTCTACTCCGGAGCCTCACAGTAAAAGTCAGTAAAGCCAATTTCAGTAATTAACGTGAACAATTCAATTTGATACAACCAACCGTAGAGATGTTATTGTAGCGCACCTTAACACACGTATCGACCAGAGCTGTACTTATCTACAGATGGTATATGAACCTCAGCACGCGCCATTCAACAACCGGAAGTGGTGATAATATGAACATAGGCGATCAACAGTCACCGGCGCATCGGCACTAATATTTGCAGTAAACTAGGAATTCTATCATGTATATTAGTATTTAATGTGTTGCTAGGTAAACTATATCTCTATGTTTACAATCCATCATTATGTTCTTACATAAAGAATTCAGAGTCCCACTATGTTCATAACGCTATGATGGCATAAAGATTCGACATCTGGTCATTTTGACTTCATTTTCACTATGGCTCCACAAATGACCGGTATTTGTCCGAGGCTGTTAGTGCAGCTAACGGGAGGAGTATCATCACTTTGGTACATGCAGTGGCGCCAGACAGAGGTACATATATATAATTATGTAATATACAAATGTTTGTCTATTCCCCACTGCCCAGTTTGCTGAACGGAAGTACATGAAACATTAAATCACCGTGGCTAAGGACGATGTAGTACCATTTATGAACATTTGAGCTGATGACCACCACAGCATAATTAATCTGTCTCGATTTAGTTAGGACAAATTATAGTACAATATAGTATGTGTACAGGGGAAATGATTCTTTAAACGAATAAGGCCTAGGCCTCCTTTTTGTTTACTACTAACTACAATGTACGAGGTTCTCTTTCCGAGACCAATCCCATTGACAAAGAATCTAAATCAGCAGTAAAGCATGACAAGAGATCATTCGTGTTTATCGTTTATACGAGCTATACGGTCTAAGCAGTTTATGAGATCGCCCCTTAAGAGCAATTCTGTCTCTAAATAGACACCATTTTCTCATCCAGACAGAGCATTTAACTTTATGTAGATACTCCACACAAAATTATGTTCTAAGACCACTTCTAGCGTTCCTTGAGTGGTCGCTAAAAAACGATTTGGCTCTAAACAAAAGATAAGATATCGAGTTATCTTATTGCTGTTTCAGCCAAACCCGTTGGATTACAAACTTGTATGCGATGTTTTGACTCACAATAGTGTTACAAATAATTTTCAAATTTCATATTGGAAGTTTTTTGCCCGAACAATTTTAAAACAACATTTCTGACAGGATTTTTGTTTCTTTAATTAGATACATGTATATTTACATTTGCTCTGCAAACCTTTATATATGCATTGTGTATCACTAGAACATAAACATAATGGGGTCATTTGGACGCTTGCTTCTCCTCTCGCCTTGTATAACATAATACATCACAAGAAGCAGACATTTAGGTGACGTTTCACATGTAAGTTATTCTATCAATATCGTTTACACTGACGTTAAAGACACTTCAAAATCACGAATACCTTAAATCCCAATAGAACACATGTTGATTACAATATTTGCTGTGAATCCGACAAGCTTCATGGACTGTTAACACTGCTATTAGCGCACTAATAGTGTGAGGAAGACTGTGACAGCGTTGTGTCTTTTATCACCGACAAAGAAGAATTCCAATTTGTAAGGTATCTAATTAATACACGAGGAAACGTATATATTTCTATTAACGGGCCTTGTATTAATCATAAATGTCAATTTATAAAAGCATCTTAACCAATGCCCGAAAAATCCAACCAATGATCTTAAGTTCTCCAAACAAAACTCCAAAACAATTTGAAAAAATACAACCTTATAAATGTATAAAAAAAAAATGATAATTCATCAGGAAGATAAATGTGTCAGACCGGTAGGCAGTATTGGCGGGACACTCGGCCTTAATGTTCTATCCGATCATTAAGCGCACCAACCATTAAGTAAGCTCTTTTTATAACCGAGAGCTGAGGATATCAGGCTACTGGAGGCGGTAAAATTCAAAATGCTGCAAGTGTTAGGACCTTTATATTACTATTATTTCAACAGAACAGAAATATTAACACTTTTGAAGATTAAGCCACTGAAATACAAAACCATAAGTTTAACATATGGCCAGCCAACAAACGCAGGTAGATATATTACACGTACACGTACTTAAAAGCTACATATCGACAATCTGTACGGCGACAGCTGGCGGACAGCGCTCGTCAATATCGCAAGCTAGGAGGTTAACACGCTGTGGTAACCTCGTGTATACCGATACTCCAATTAACTGGAATCTCCATAAACCGACCAACTTATATCTCAGTAACCTTTAAGCAGATATCACGAAGACGAAATCAAAATCTCGTTTTATTCTTTATGAACTTAGGATTCTAGAGACGG
>NW_018407883.1:1276254-1292777 GCF_002113885.1 Mizuhopecten yessoensis | reverse complement strand
TTAGTGGTGGCTAGATAGTGGACCAATAGGGTTAGTGGTGGCTAGATAGTGGACCAATAGGATTAGTGGTGGCTAGATAGTGGACCAATAGGGTTAGTGGTGGCTAGATAGTGGACCAATAGGGTTAGTGGTGGCTAGATAGTGGACCAATAGGATTAGTGGTGACTAGATGGAGGGACAAGTCAAGTTAGTTGTACATGTAGCTTATTAATAGGACAACTGGATAAACTGTTACTGGACAATGGAACGACTGGTTTAGTGGAATAACTCGATTAGGGGTGGTTAGATAAATGGACAACCGGGTAAATGTCGGTCATTAATGGAACAACTAGATAAACGGTGGCTGCATAATTAGATAACTAGATTTGAGGTGGCTAGATACTAGATAAGGTGACCAAGTTTGATTAGTTGGGGCTAAACAAACGAGTCTCTTATGAATCCTGTTGCTGGAATAACTAAGTACCCTTATATTAGACAACTGTGAGTGACGCCAGCAATATATACTGTCATGTCCATAATCAAAGTACAAAATATCGGCTTTCCCTAAACGTTCCTGATATTTTACTTATGATCATCTTATATAAGACTAACAATAAAGTATCCCCAAAATATGTCATTATTTCAAAGGTTTTATGGTTGATAATATTCAGTGTATACTCTATCTTTAACTTTCATCATACCTTACTTTTGAAATATACAACATGCATGCAGCACACAGTCTATGTATCAATTCATCAATATCTTAACTTCCGTAATGTGTACATATGAAATGCAAATAAAATCGTTTTTACTGAAACCCGAGTTTAAAGACATCCTGAAATACAGTGAACCATGACTTTACTGACACCTGTCTTTAATGACAACCTGTAATATACTGTTAAGCTGATTATACCGACACCTGTCTTTAAGAACAGCCATTAATACTAAGTTAAACCTTACTTTACTGACACCTGATTTCAAAGACATCCTGTTATAAATTAAACCTGACTTTACTGACACCTGACTTTAAGGACATCCTAAAAAATACTGTTAATGATACTTGATATTCCCTGCTTAACGTTCAGCATTATAAATAATGACAACAACTGGTTCAACCGTTGTCAGTATTATGTGACTAGGTGGAATGCTTTGCTGGGTGCCTTCGGCATGGTATTTCAGTGAGAAAGCAATATAAAGTCGGCACCATATCTGCGCTATCACAAAGAAGTAGGTACACAAAAATACCCTGTCTCCTGTACAGGTACACACAAGGAGGCACTTCCTTAAATGACCTTAACTGTTAATGGGACGTTAAACAATATAAAACCAAACTATGAAACCTGACTTTACTGACACCTGACTTTGAGGACAGCCTGTAATATAGTGAAACCTGGCTTTACTGGCACCTGTCTTTTAGGACAGCCTGTAATATAGTGAAACCTGACTTTACTGACACCTGTCTTTTAAGACATCCTGTAATACAGTGAAACCTGACTTTACTGGCACCTGTCTTTTAGGACATCCTGTAATTCACAGTTTAACCTCACTCTAGTCTACCAACACCTGTCTTTAAGAACATTTCACAATATCTGCATGACTGTATTGTCCCAAACGACTGGTTTCTCTGTCAATAACTCGAACATTGCCGACATCGTAGGGGACTATCTTTTGCAAATATTCCTTCCAAGAGAGATTTACAAGGATATCATTTCGGAAAAATATAAAATAATATTTTGACATAGGCCTACCGGCGGGCATGCTCCATCAATGTGCCTAACCGTTCTCATCAGTATGTTGATATTCTCGTAGTGCACCGCCACTTGGCACCAGACACAGGGGTCGTGAACGATCAGCTACCTGACGCTATCGCATGTTGTTTATATTGTTATATTATATTCATATACACTGAAAGCCACAAAGGTTGGCGTTTATGATCAGAATAGCACCACCAACATCATAGTATACAACCAGTATACATACAGACATCAAACACTTACCTGCAAACGCATATATGACCACCACTATCACTGCTAAGAATAACACTACTCCGATTGTTAGAAATAGAATGTTCAACACTTTTTTTAGTATCCGGTAATCCTCTGGGTGATCCGCATTTAGAATCCGGTCACTATCCGGATTCCCTTTCATCCGGTTATCCTGTAAAAATCTATTAATCTTTTTCCATATAGTATTTTTATTTTTAGATTCCGACGCAATAGGTCTAGAACTATTCTCCGGGTCCGTTAAAATGATTTCTATCCCACGAGCATCCATGGTGACGGACGAAGCATCCATCTCCATGTTTCTCCTGTTGCCGCTTTTCCTTTGAATGTCAGACGACATTTTGCGGCCGTGCTTCCCGGCACTAGAATTAAAAGAAGTCTCTTTATTTAAATCAGCCCCGTCCACACGGTGAGATGAATTTGAAACCTGATCACGTGACCCACTTCTTTTACTGTTGTGAGCGGGATTGGCCGCATACCCGTCACTGCCTCCATGCGACTCTGGGGTCTCCAGAACAATGAATCGATTTTGATAGTAAACAGCGCTGCGGAGCGTACTCCGTGGTGGAGAGGAAAGCTGTGTGCCGCCAGCTTCTGAGCCACCGACGTTTGCTCCGACTGTCTGGCCAGACCCCTTCCTTCGTTCTATTTGCTCCGGAGCTGTATTTTTGACCGCGGTACTGATGTCCTCGTTTGACTTGACTCCGCCTCCGGTTGACCTTTTTTTCCGTGGTCTATCGGCTGTATTGGCCTGGGACCTGTGGTGGCTGCGTTCTCTCCTTTCTGTTTCCGGTGCATGGACATTGCCCGGCGTTCGTTTCTCCCCACTTCGCCTCCCTGACGACATAGAACTAGTATTGTTATAGTTGTCTGCGCGTCCTATGGCTACAATTTCATCACTATAACAACTCAGATCCCCGGACAACGATGTAATTGACTCAGTAAAGGCCCCCTCTGACCTACTGCGGGCCTCTCGTCGCCGATGTCGTTGATGTTTTGGGTTTGCACTATTTCTAGATTTAAATCGTTCAAATTCATCACTTCCGTCTTCGCTTTTGCTGTTATAATTGTAATTCAAATCATCATCATCGCCGGAACTGCGTGTATCGTCATCACTGTCCTCACTACCTCTCTGGAACGCTTTGTTGGTAAAGGATATCTGCAAAAGGAAAACAAACATTCAACAGATCTTCCCAACAATTAAACAGGGCTTCACCACAATTACATTTAGGTGTCACACGTTAGTATATATGACTCTTCCCCATGATAGCATGTAGGGGTTACACCTAAATATTCTAAATATTTACGTGTATGCCACCGCAAACATTATTTGATCGAGGAGTTTCTATGTTTCCGTTCTAATTGTGGTAGGTAGTTTTCTAACTTGTTTTACGACACCACCAGTGCGTACGCGTGTGTTTGGTCCTACCAAGATAGCGTAACACGTGTATCAGGACTGTTAAGATACACTGTACTACACTTTCGACAAAATTATACTCGTTATGAAAATCACGCCAATAAGTTTTCGGGAAACCTATATAGTTGTCATAGGAATTATCTCGTCTTGTCCGCCACACTGAGTGTTAATTGTACCCCGGAAGTCGTTCCATTATTTATACCTAGGTCGTAAACATAGCCATAACGTTTGTCAGAAAACTAGACAGTGTAGGTTTTCTTCTGGCTGTTATTACAGTAAAAAATGCATCTAGAGCAGACAAATACAGACGTAGGTATTAATGATGGTTTGTTATCGTATTCGTCGTCAGATATCATCGTCGCCAGATATCATCATCATCATCATCATCATCATCATCATCATCATCATCATCATCATCATCATCATCATCATCATCATCATCATCATCATCGTGAGATGACATTGTCATCCCAGATAGTATCATCATCGTTAGATGACATTGTCATCGTCGTCAAATATCATTGTCATCGCCGTCAGATGTCATTGTCGTCGTCAGATAGCATTGTCATCACCTTCAGATATCATTGTCATCGTCGTCAGATAACATTGTCACGTCGTCAGATAACATTGTCACGTCGTCAGATAGCATTGTCATTGTCGTCAGATATCGTTGTCATCGCCGTCAAAAATCATTGTCACGTCGTCAGATATCATTGTCATATTGTCGTCAGACTACATTGTCATCGTCGTCCGATATCAGTGTCATCGTCGTCAGATTCCATTGTCATATTGTCGTCAGATTCCAATGTCATATTGTCGTCAGATATCATTGTCATATTGTCGTCAGATAGCATTGTCATCGTCGTCACATAACATTGTCGTCGTCGTCCGGTATCAGTGTCATCGTCGTCCGATATCAGTGTCATATTGTCGTCAAATAGCATTGTCATCGTCGTCAGATAGCATTGTCATCGTCGTCAGATAACATTGTCGTCGTCGTCCGGTATCAGTGTCATTGTCGTCCGATATCAGTGTCATCCTCGTCCGATATCATTGTCATCGTCGTCAGATATCATTGTCATCGTCGTCAGATATCAGTGTCATCGTCTTCAGATAACATTGTCATCGTCGTCCGATATCATTGTCATCGTCGTCCGATATCATTGTCATAGTCGTCAGATAGCATTTTCATCGTCGTCCGATATCATTGTCATCGTCGTCAGATGTCATTGTCATCGTCGTCAGATATCATTGTCATCGTGGTCAGATGTCATTGTCATCGTCGTCAGATATCATTGTCATATTGTCGTCAGATAGCATTGTCATCGTCGTCAGATAACATTGTCGTCGTCGTCCGGTATCAGTGTCATATTATTGTGAGATAACATTGTCATCGTTGTCAGATAGCATTGCCATATTGTTGTCAGATAACATTGTCATCGTCGTCCGATAGCATTGTCATCGTCGTCCGATATCATTGTCATCGTCGTCGGATATCATTGTCATCGTCGTCAGATAACATCGCCATCGTCGTCAGATATCGTTGCCATCGTCGTCAGATATCGTTGTCATCGTCGTCAGATATAGTTGCCATCGTCGTCAGATATCGTTGCAATCGTCGTCAGATATCATTGTCATCGTCTTCAGATATCATTGTTATATTGTCGTCAGATATTATTGTCGTCTTTTTCCTCAGATATGATTGTCTTCTTTTTCGTCAGATAGCATTGTCATCATCTTAAACTATCAGTGTCATCGTTGTCGGGTATCATTTTCGTCAGATATCATCGCCATGAAAAAGCAATATCATCGTCAGATGTCATCGCCATGACAAAGCAATAATTAAGGGGTCGCGGTGGCCAAGTGGTTAAGGAGTCTGACATCTAGGATCACTAGCCCTCCACCACTGGGTTGCGGCTCGATGCCTACGTGGGGCAGTCGCCAGGTCCAAACCGAAGATCGGTGGTTTCTCTCTGAGTTTTAAATGACTATCGTTGTCAATAGGACGCAAAGCGCAATAAACAAAGCTCTCTGCATTAAAGCCACTCTCGTCTCTTAGGAGTATTACATATAGACAGTAAATTAATATCATCGTTAGATATCGTCGCCGTCAGCCTGTACCATATCTAACTACATGTATCTCAGGGTTTTACACACCGATATTGATTTCTATCTCTTTTAGATGTGAAATAATCTCATGGAATATAAAAAACACCGTCAGTGCTGTTCTCCAGTCATAAACAGCCATGTGACTAACTTTCCATCCTCCTGACAAGCCACAGGTGATCCCAAGTTTTAAAGTGATATCAAAGAACGTTTCCGGAAATGTGCAATGATTCGGTGGGGTCAGTATGTATACACTGACCGCACCGTCAGTACATCTTGTTAGATCTACTTTTATAGTTTAGTTCATCACAACACCCGACTTAACCTACCTAGAATGCATGATCATCATTATAGTCCTTTCTGTGTTAAAACGTATCACTCTAATTATAAGTCATTAATAAATTCCATTAAATCAACAGTTGGTGAACAGCGTATCTAATGGCCGTGACGTATCGTCACAGTCGTGTGCCACTCGTCGTCAACACGTATTGACTTATCGACAAGAAAACACGAAGTTCGACATCGAAGTGATCGTCGTACAAATTGTTGTGAACGCTATGTGTCTCTGTATGCTGTAACCAGTGTGAAAGCAAACCACGTAAAAACATCGATAGGTCTCACACACTGCCGACTCCCGCCATCACATGCACGCGCGAACATGATCCCATGAGACCCGAAAACTAACGACAATATCGTCCGTCCACAGTGTTGTTACACATGGAAATCGTGTTGTCTGTTTCCCTGGCGACAGTCTGCGACAAACACATTCCGTTACCAGATATCACTCCCAGCTGTTACTAAATGTCCTATAAACCTACCAGCACTCCGCCCTTTCAACATCTCAACACAAACGCGAGTTATAGATTAGCGCTCAACAACGGATTAGCTTTTCAGGCAATGCTGTTGCACTGAAACGATTTCACGGACGGAATTATATTCCGTACATTTGTTTTCCTGAGTAATATATTAGTTTCATCTGTAATTCGCCGCGTGGGATTTAGGCGGGGTGTGGGATGTCATTGCCCTCAATAATTTATAACATAACGTCGATCTGTTTTAAAATACTTTACACGAATCCTGTTACAATCGAGAATGCTCTCGTCCATGTACGACTGAATAAAACATCGCTGAACGTGTGAAAACCGCTACCAGCTGTTGTTGTCCTCACATTTTGATGCACATAACACAGGAAGTACGATACATATATGCATCCTCCAGTGACGCGACCGAGACGTGACAGTAAGTAATGACTTTCAAACTGACATCACCATGTTATCTTGTAGTGACGGACATAAAATGGGCGCAAGAAACGTAGCCTTGTATAATTGCTCGTGAACGTTTAATTGCTTTCCATGATATAAGTGACAACTAATGTTTGATCCCCCAACAGAATAGCGGATTTGCTTTTGGGACACAAAAGTGACCAAAGTAAATTTGCTGCAGCCATTGCCATATTTGGGATCTGTAATTCTTTACAATCTTTCCTAGCGCCTTTCTTGGCAAATCCCAATGCCTTATTTCGGCGGTGGTTTGCAACGTTCGCCCAAGTGAGGAGGCGATAGGTTCTGTCCACCGGCCGGGCATACCAAAGTTCTCAAAGATGGTTGTTATTATTTGTTCTCGTGTTGAATCTATGTTGTTGTAGAAATGGCAGGCATAAAAAGCGTTTTATAATTACCCGTAAACATTTTAGCTGCTATCTTGTCGTAATAAAAGTTAACTTTGACAGAAAAATGGCATCAACAATGCACGCAAATAATAGTTTTCCAATGGAACCAAAACAAAATTACTTCTGCCTGTAATTTAACATAGTAGTTGAGGCCAAGCAGGGGCGATGTCTTCCGGTAATGGTAATGGCTAGTTTAGAATACTACCACACTTAAATATACTACCGCAGACGTAGGATAATAATATATGTACCTCATTTATATTAGATTGAGTCCAATGCGTTCATACAGAGACAATACAGTTATTTACTGGGTGGACAAGAACGTCTGTCCCCAGGTACTGGAAATTACAAAGTTATCAGTGTCCAAGACGGAACGCCATTATAAACAGTATTATTGAACGTGATTGGTCTAAGGTAACAGTACCCAGATCGGATCACTTTTTGCAAAAATACTTATAAATATACAGTTGTGGGACCGCACAACGCACCAAAAATAGCGTGCGCACACCGTGCATACATCGTTCACATACCGTCCGCACAACGTGCGCACAACTGTGCGATTTAGCAATTGTTCGCCCCGTTGTGCGCTTCTCTCCACACAACTGTGCGATTTTGTATCATTTGTAGATCAAAATTACGGAATGACAAAAATACGGAAGGCTTGTATGCGATAATGTATACTGTGTATATATCTGTAATTTCTCATTACAATAATCAAGATTGTACAATTTCACAATGCGTACGCGTGTTACACAGTATTACAGCGACCGTCAGGCTGTCAAGAATGGGTTTGGCCCCAAGGTAACAGAACAGGTAAATAACAATTTGATGAGTGTCTGGAGTTTTACCTGACCAGTGCCTGACACACAGCTGATATGCAATACCGTTTGACCGTAATGAATAGTGTTTGTTATTTGCATTCGTTTGCCTATATCTCCCCTTCACCTGGATTTTCACACCCCCGGCCCTATAATGTACCTGACAGGTTACGTAAGTGCACCAGGCGGGGAGAAAACTACGGTCCAGGTACATGTACAAAGTGATTATGTTTACCTGTATACGGGATTGTGTTGTAATTTTACATGTGTCGATTAAGTTTGTTTAAAAACACAGAAAACACAATTTCTAAATATAAGAATGTATAGACAGAAAGATAAGTTTATAAATGTTGCTAGAATATAGAAACATACGTAAACATCAAGTTTATATGTTTAAACACGAAACCGTACAAATTGTTAAGGCATTCCTCAATTTACACCAACCACGATTGTTATCGCACAACGTCCGTCCATCGTGCGCACAGATGTGCGCAAGCAATGATCGTCCATCTTTTTATCGTTCGCCCATCGTGCACACACCGTTCACACACCGTTCACACATCGTGCGCACACCGCACATCGTGTAACGTTGTGCGATCCCACACAATGATGTAGTGTTAGAATAGATAGCCATGCACCATTTTTTGACTACAGATAATTAGTTTTTTAGTTCAAATAGCGCAAGAAACTCAAATGTCAATGTTTTGATTACGTTTTTAAAAAATTGCGCGTGCGACGATTATGCACTCTGTTTTAGACTATAGGAATAAATTCACTCTTTAGAAATATTTTTTGTCATATAAATTCTAAAGGTCATCATAAAATGTTAATATGCTGACAAACGAAATTCATTTGAAGCATACGACACTGTAAAATGCAAGCCGTGATCCGATTTGGGTCCCGCCATTTGCAAAAACCGGAGACGCTGATTGGTTACTTCAGAGCGTTCTATAAATATATCAAGTGAGCCGCGGGTGCTAATTTCGTTTGTGAGAACACCCATCGATATTCTATTTTTGATACAACCATAAATGATTATAATTCCTCCTCAGATTTTTCAATGATTTAATAAAATAATGGTTTGGTGATTCGATTTGGGTACTGTCACCTTATAGACATAGAAACAGATACTCTGTTCTCTTACCCTGGACAGGTGTATCCGCACTTTTTTCCGGTGTGAGATTTCCTTGTCTCACCCTAGGGTTGAGATGGGGGGATTCCCCTATTCTGACAATGGTATGACGTCACTTTAACAATACAATGACGTCACGTCAACCCTGAATTTAGCATGTAACGTTCTCATTACATTGTGTATACGATACACATTGTGAGAACAGGGTAAGAGAAAAAGAATCACTCACCCCCTTGTGGGTAAGATAGGGAATTTCAACCCTCGGGGAAAGATTCTTAAGTTGCCAAACATAAGAATCTTCCCCCTCGAGTTGGGATTCCCCTATCTCATCCCCAAGGGGTGATAGATTCTATTAGTCCAGTTTACAGTGCATAAATCCAGTTAGATCATAGTTTTATTTCCTATTCGTTACTGAAATTAACTCGAAACAAAAGAGAAAAGGGTTATAACGAATCTGTAGAATCTCTACACAAATTGGGAAATCCGGATGTAAAGGATGAATTTGCCAGTAAATAACATCTTTTCAACAGCATGGAAATGACTCATTTTTGCCTTAGTTTCAACGTTCGCCCAAGTGAGGTGGCGATAGCTTTTGGCCATGGGCCGGGACATACCAAAGTCCTCAAAAATGGTACATTGTGTAGTTGTTTTGTCGTCATGTGTTGACTTCGTGTTCTTGAAGTAAACTGGTGCAAGAAAAGCTGCGTTTTACAAATGTTCGTAAACATTGAAATTGCTATCTTCTCTGATAAAAGTTCACTTTCACACGGTAAATTCCGTTAACAATGCACGCAAACTTTTGATGACGTCACAATTACCGGTGACGCGTTTTATTGACGTCACAATTGAACACGTGCTAATCGACACGAGGCTATCTCCCCCTAGGGGGTGACAAGCTCATCTTTCCCGGCTAAAACGGGAGAAACGCCTGTGAAGGGTGGGAGAAAAGCTGATCTTTCCCGGCTGAAACGGGAAACACACCTGTGAATGGTGGGAGATAGCCTCGTGCCGATTAGCACGTGTTAAATTGTGATGTCATTAAAATGTGTCACCGGTAATTCTGACGTCATCAAAAGTGAATAGCGATATTTATAACCCACATGTCGGTTCTTTTTTACAAACAGACTACTGTCGGTGGAGTTATGACTGAAATAATAGGATGGGTGAAAAGGAATCACCCCCTACCTTGAGGGTGTGACAGAAATCTCCAAATCTCGGGATGGTTTTTCTAGTTGTCTATCCTTCGGCAGAGCTTGGGGTTAGACAACCAAATCTCCAACTCTCGGGTTGGAAACCAAAACAAATCACCCCGAGAGTTGGAGATTTCTCTGTCACTCCCTCAAGTTACTGTAAATTAAGTTGACTGGAGTATCGGCTTTAAATGAAGGTGACTGGATTATCTACTGTAAATAAAAGTTACGGGATTATCTACTGTAAATGAAGGTGACTGAATCTTCTCCCGCCCTTCATAGGTGTGTTTCCCGTTTCAGCCGGGAAAGATCAGCTTTTCTCCCACCCTTCACAGGCGTTTCTCCCGTTTTAGCCGGGAAAGATCAGCTTGTCACCCCCTAGGGGGAGATAGCCTCGTGTCGATTAGCACGTGTTCAATTGTGACGTCAATAAAACGCGTCACCGGTAATTGTGACGTCATCAAAAGTTTGCGTGCATTGTTAACGGAATTTACCGTGTGAAAGTGAACTTTTATCAGAGAAGATAGCAATTTCAATGTTTACGAACATTTGTAAAACGCAGCTTTTCTTGCACCAGTTTACTTCAAGAACACGAAGTCAACACATGACGACAAAACAACTACACAATGTACCATTTTTGAGGACTTTGGTATGTCCCGGCCCATGGCCAAAAGCTATCGCCACCTCACTTGGGCGAACGTTGAAACTAAGGCAAAAATGAGTCATTTCCATGCTGTTGAAAAGATGTTATTTACTGGCAAATTCATCCTTTACATCCGGATTTCCCAATTTGTGTAGAGATTCTACAGATTCGTTATAACCCTTTTCTCTTTTGTTTCGAGTTAATTTCAGTAACGAATAGGAAATAAAACTATGATCTAACTGGATTTATGCACTGTAAACTGGACTAATAGAATCTATCACCCCTTGGGGATGAGATAGGGGAATCCCAACTCGAGGGGGAAGATTCTTATGTTTGGCAACTTAAGAATCTTTCCCCGAGGGTTGAAATTNGGTGACTGGATTATCTACTGTAAATGAAGGTGACTGGATTATCTACTGTAAATGAAGGGTCTTGGCTTATCTTCTGTAAATTAGTATCTGATGGTTTTGAATGTGGTTGGTTTATCTATTGCAAACCAAGGAGTTCATATTGTAAAGGTTTCACTGTATACAATGGTCATCATGATCGGGCATAAATAACTATGTCAAGTTAAACAACACATTGAGTTCCATGATTAAAAAATCAAATTATGACAGAAGTACCCTGAGACCCGTAATTACAACGTGGTAGCAAATTGATTTCATCTGGCATTACGACAGACTAAACCCCTACAATATGTCGTTATACGTAGGGGAAGTGTGTCGACACCCAGCCAAGAGTAAATCTCATTGCATCCGTTACTGGTCCTGTCGTGTCGCCATATAGATCTCTGTTTTAACAAGGTGCGTATTATACTTCAATACACACAAAAACGGAAAACAGCGTAAAAAGGCAACAATTCAATTGAACAATTGACTTTTACACGAACGTAAAGATGTTATTTCAGAACGTGTCAAATAGCGCTTTATAACCGTCAACAAACAATGATTTAAAAGCAACAAATCAACCCCGTGACACCCCAACACCTCAGACAGAGCAGATATTTACCTGTCAACCATTACAGTATTACCGGCAATAAGCCCAGTGTCTGACGAGATATATTTATATAGTTTTTGTAACTACAGATGGAGACTTACCAGTACAAGGTCCTGCCGGACCTAAAGCCTTCCTCAGCCTGTGTAACTCACCATTCCACGCCACCGAACGCTTCTGTAGAACGGTTAAATTAGAATGGCCATGAATTATTAATCTGGCTCACTACTTCACAGAATTATATGGAGAAAACTGCACGCTCTAGTGGCCAGACAAACAGGAGAAACAAGATTCGTTGACTGCATCACTAATAACGAATACGGTTTATGATTGTCATTTACCGTAATTGTCCAAAACGAAACACCAAGATAAATAGCTATACATGTACCACAATTATTCCAAGCAACACACCAAGATAGAAAGTTATCGAAAGTGTCACATGAAACCACTTTATTGTATTTCTTCTTGGTGCCACAACGAAACAATATACCGTAATTATTCACGTGACGCACTAAAATTAGTTTTATACCGTAGTTACTCTATTTGAAACACAAAAACAATCAGTTAATCTTCACCATACCGTAACGGTTTTACGTAACCAAACCAGACGTTAGCTACCGTAATTACTTCAGGTGACAAACTGAACACAAATAAGCTATTCCGTCTTTTCGTGTTGCAGAGTTATCTTCTCTTGTGAGCAGGTATTGATTGTTACGTCAAACAGTGACTGTATGTTTTATACATTCTTGAACACATACATATATGTACGGTATATGAACACGTTCAATAAATCTTTTGTATGAACATTTCAGGAGTAGATTCATTTATATATGCCAAACATACTTTACAATTCAAATACTGACGAACAGCCTACATTGATAACAGTTATAAACCGGAGAAGTTGTTTATATGGATGAGCTTACCGCAATGTTTATGGCCTTGGTTGTGGACGGACTGAGGAAACGCTATGAAGAACTATCAATGTAATATGAATAGATTGCGTTGCCGTATGTGTGAAACAGAGCCGCCATCCAGATTAGCAATCTACTTCTATGCGTAACGACATAATAGCCGACGAAAAAGAAATTAAACGGGCCAGAACGCTCACATAGAACCAAGGCTGCACAGCTTGGGCTGTCGATCATAGAACTGAGGGTGTGACGTCACTAGATCACATGCCATCCATTTGTGACCTCAAATAGGTAATCGGTATAGGTTGGCGCTCCCATAACTGCCCACCTTACCTTTAAACATTGAAAAAATGTGTTCTGTCAGCATGTTATCAACATTCGAAACCGTTTTCTGAGGCAGAGCTCCACATTTATCGTTCCTCAATTCGACGTTGTTTTCTGAGGAATAGCTCCACATTTATCATTCCTCAAGTTCGACGTTGTTTTCTGAGGACAAGATCCACATTGATCATTCCTCAAGTTCGACGGTGTTTTCTGAGGAATAGCTCCCCATTTATCATTCCTCAAGTTCGGCATTGTTTTCTCAGGAATAGCTCCACATTTATTATTCCTCAAGTTCGACATTCTTTTCTGAGGAATAGCTCCCCATTTATCATTCCTCAAGTTGGACATTGTTTTCCGCGGAATAGCTCCACATTTATTATTCCTCAAGTTCGACATTCTTTTCTGAGGAATAGCTCCCCATTTATCATTCCTCAAGTTCGACATGGTTTTATGAGGAATAGCTCCACATTTATTATTCCTCAAGTTCGACGTTGTTTTCTGAGGACAAGATCCACATTGATCATTCCTCAAGTTCGACGTTGTTTTCTGCAGAATAGCTCCACATTTATCATTTCTCAAGTTCGACGTTGTTTTCTGAGGACAAGATCCACATTGATCATTCCTCAAGTTCGACGGTGTTTTCTGAGGAATAGCTCAACATTTATCATTCCTCAAGTTCGACATGGTTTTCTGAGGAATAGCTCCCCATTTATCATTCCTCAAGTTCGGCATTGTTTTCTGAGGAATAGATCCACATTTATCATTCCTCAAATTCGACATTGAGCTAAATCTTTAGTATTACCTGAGGGTTATCATAGTTTTCTGAAGAAGAGTTTAACATTTTACATCCCTCAGGGTCGACGCTGTCTCTCAATAACTGTACGCTGCTTTCTGAGGTCATGGAAATACTGAGACAGTTATCATTACCCGATATCGACGCTGTTTTTCTGAAGAAGATCTCGAAATTATCATTCTACAAGGTCGACAACGCTGCAAACGGGGGAAGAGCTGCACTAGTATCTTTCCTTCAGGTAAAAACACATTTTAAATTTTATCTGGAAATATCATGAGTTTATATTTTATTTTACCTTATCCAACTTATGCTTATTTATTTACGTTGCCATTGCATTTGTCTCAGACACAACTTCCAATAACCTATGGATATCATTCATAGCACTATGAATGCTGATAAGATTTCACTTCCGGTGTTTTTTGCGTAATTTTCATTGTGAATTCACAAAAAGCTGCAAACAACTTACTATCAGCCACAATGTGACGAATTAGTAAATGCAGCTGTCTGAATATACCAAGACTTTTCGCCACAAAACAATCTGATGCCAAAGGCAGTCAGAGGGACAGGATGTGTTCATCCGTTATGGCATGTTATGTTATAGGGCGAAACGTCTCGGTGTATTCTGACGGCGATATTTACCGCTTCGTCACATTGTGGTTGCTTGCCCTTTGTTATTAACACTGGAAACAAAGTAATTCGAAAGCTCGCAAAATAAGTTTCAAATTACTGTTTGAGTTTAAAAACACCTTAGCATTTAGTTTTCATAGCACACTGTTACCGGATACATTTCATACCGTAAAGGAAATGGAAAATGTAAGCTCATTCCTTATATAAAATGATCTTATAATCTAAGGTTTTGAAAAGAAGACATCCAATTCCATAATTTCTTCATACAACAGACCCCTTTCCTTGCACACAACAGGAAAGTGGTGACCTCCCGTTGATGTGTGCGAGTTTGATTTATCATTATAAAAACACAAGAGTTTGACGACGAATGCTGTGAGCGGTGAAGATCAAAGGAGACATCCACCTTTTGGGTCGATACGAGACATCACGTGACTCTTTCTCCAATAACAGTGTTTAATGAGAATGATGATTTAGCGAAAACGGTGACATTTCCATTTGTCTTCCCTACCTGCATCACATCCGGTTTTGACAGGGCAATGCTGTCGTTTTCTCTTGGCTTGTCTGACATATCGCAAAGCGAAGTCTGGACGACAATTTGTGGCGTTTCCTATGGTCAGGTACAAGCATGAGCTTAAGATAATATTCAAAACAGCATGAAAGCAAATCCCCATCAGTTTAATATGTCAGAATACCTCTATAACACAGGGACATGAGGATTTGTTTTAGCTATATTTGGACCTAAACTGATGGGTTCAGAGATAGTAGACGTTGTATGGGTCTAGATCAACTTTCGGAAAAAATACCAGTAACATCACTAGGGTGGCAGTTTCACCGAAAGTTGATTTAAACCCCTAAAACATGTACTCTGGACACCTGTTGAGATATGATGACAGACACCGCCTAGCTACGAACTAGTAGGACATTTCCCTTTAGCTCAGTTGTAGAGCGTTCAACTAGGAAGTCTCGTGAGATCGCGGGTTCGATCCCCGATTGAAGCCCACTACTCTCATTCCTGTTACAACTTTAACAAAATAAATGGCCCTGTGCTTTGTAAACTCTATCTAAATTGTTTAACAGTATAAAAATGGCAAAACGAATTGTAATACAAGCGAACTACACGCGTACATCCGTCACCTGATTTCGTTGTCATGACAAACAGTGCCACGGTCGACACCTATTAAAGGAAATATAAACAAGATATGTTACAAGTATTCATATACAAATGTAGTTTGGATTCCGCTATGCTACCGGGAAGGAAAGATGAATATTCTGGATTGAGTCTATTTTCTTTTGTCTGTTTTTAACATAACATGACCATGTTAAAAATTTGAGCATTGGTTATAATATATTGACCACCACCACAAACGAGTCATAATTAACTTGGTATATCCAGTTTCTTGCATAGCATAATACAATATTAGAAATAAAAGACTGCAACATTTGTTATACGAAGTACGAGACAGATCACGAGAAGTACGAAATCACTTTGATTTCAATGCTAACACATTTGTAATTACAGCAGTTATTTGAAAGCTCAAAAAAACAAAATAGAACGATGTGTTATGGACGGCATGTACCTGAACAAAGTATACAGTCATGCGAAACAAAAACTATTTTTGAAAATTAGCATACAAAAAGTGAAATTATTATCGATCCTTAGTATGAAATTGACAACACGGATCGTACTAATTAAGTAACTAAATCCGTGGGAATGACCCCAAAACACTCCTTCCCATGGGAGCTGGTGACTCACTTTCACTCCCGTCTCGGCTCTACAACTTTCTACATGCCCCCTTCACTCCGCTCCCCAAGCAACACTTCGAATTCATGCTGCCCCCAACCCCCAACCCCCTTCAGCCCCTACAACATGCTCTATGCCAACAAGTCTACAAGTCTTCATTCAACGGTTACATCCGCT
>NW_018407883.1:1266161-1275957 GCF_002113885.1 Mizuhopecten yessoensis | reverse complement strand
CCCCCCCCCGCTTCTAGTAGATGTACATACACCTCCATCAGGGAAAGATATTGTTGATCTAAACCATGAAAACTTCTAATAAAACACTCTTGACATCAGGAATGGTACCAACCATCTATCAATCCAGTCATCAGTCTAATGAAAACGAAGGTGGCTTGATTGTTTATCTTCTGAGAAGGAAAATGACTAGATTATCGTCTGAGAAGGAAAGTGACTAGAATAGCTACTGAGAAAGAAGATGGCTGAATTATCTACTGAAACTGAAGGTGATTTGATTATCTACTGGAAACGAAGATGCCCGGAATATCTACCGAGAACGAAGATGGCTGGATTATCTACTGAGAACGAAGATGGCTGGATTATCTACCGTGAACGAAGATGGCTGGATTATCAACCGAGAACGAAGGTGAATGGATTGTCTACTGAGAACGAAGATGGCTGGATTATCTTCAGAGAACGAAGATGGCTGGATTATCTATCGAGAACAAAGATGACCGGATTATCTACTGAGAACGAAGATGGCTGGATTATCTACTGAGAATAAAGGTGACAGTATTATCTACTAAGAACGAAGATGGCTGGATTATATACTGAGAACGATGATGGCTGGATTATCTACTGAGAACGCAGGTAACTGGATTATCTATTGAGAACGAAGGTGACTGGGTTATCTACTGAGAACGATGATTGCTGTATTACCTGCGAAGAAGGAAGGTGACAACATTGTCTACTGAGAACGAAGATAGCTGGATTATCTACTGAGAAGGAAGATGGCTGGATTATCAACCGAGAACGAAGGTGACTGGATTGTCTACTGAGAACGAAGATGGCTGGATTATCTATCGAGAACGAAGATGACCGGATTATCTACTGAGAGCAAAGATGGCTGGATTATCTACTGAGAATAAAGGTGACAGTATTATCTACTAAGAACGAAGATGGCTGGATTATATACTGAGAACGATGATGGCTGGATTATCTACTGAGAACGCAGGTAACTGGAGTATCTATTGAGAACGAAGGTGACTGGGTTATCTACTAAGAACGATGATTGCTGTATTACCTGCGAAGAAGGAAGGTGACAATATTATCTACTGAGAACGAAGATAGCTGGATTATCTACTGAGAACGAAGATGGCTAGATTACCTACTAAGAACGAAGGTGACTGGATTATCTACTGATAACGAAGATGGCTGGATTATCTACCGAGAACTAAGATGAGTGGATTATCTACTGAGGACGGTGGTGACTGGATTACCTACTGAGAACGAAGATGAACGGATTACCTACTGAGAAAGAAGATTGAACGAATTACCTACTGAGAACGAAGATGAACGGATTACCTACTGAGAACGAAGGAGACAGGATTATCTACTGAGAACGAAACTGACAGGGTTTTCTCAGACAGAGATATCCCACGTCATATCCCGTGTTAGATTTTTCTATCTCGTCCGATCTGTCTTGTACCTTTACGTGACATTTCTCGGAATGTTTACACTACGATGTATTCATCCGCGCGTTAAACTGCTTGAAATTGACAATTTGCATTATAATTGTTCTGTTTTGTCGTTATTGTATAGTTTTGATGTTGTTAGATATTTGATGTTGTAGATAAAATATAATCTACACTGTGAAATACGTTGTAATCTATGTAAGGAATGACTACGTTTTTACGCGGAAACATTCAAACGTAGCTTAGGTAGTGAAGAGGTCATCATCATTTGAGACCTAAGGCGGGTTACTTGTAGTTTTTAGCAAAATTAAATAGTTGTTTTCTAAATAAAAGGTGAGAGTAAAAAAACTGAGCAAGATCGGGTTATCTCAATCTCGGGCTAAGTTTCTGTAACATCACAGCCTCGGCTTACGCCTCGGTTGGGATTTTGTTACAGAATCTTACCCTCGACTGAGATAACCCGATCTCGCTCGGTTACATGTCATAGAATTTATTAATCTACCGAGAAAGAAGATGACTGGATTGTCTACTGAGAACAAAGAAGGCTGGATTATCTACTAAGAACGAAGATGGCTGGATTATCTACAGAGAACGAAAATGGCTGAATTATCTACAGAGAACGAAGATGGCTGGATTATCTACCGAGAACGAAGGTGATTGGATTATCTACAGAAAACGAAGATGGCTGGATTATCTTCTAAGAACAAATGTGACTGGTGTATCTACTGAAAACGAAGATGGCTGGATTATCTTCTAAGAACGAAGATGATAGGATTATTTACCGAGAACAAGGATGACCGGATTATCTACTGAGAACGAAGATGGCTGGATTATCTACTGAGAACGAAGATGGCTCGATTATCTACCGAGAACGAAGGTGATTGGATTATCTACAGAAAACGAAGATGGCTGGATTATCTTCTAAGAACAAATGTGACTGGAGTATCTACTGAAAACGAAGATGGCTGGATTATCTTCTAAGAACGAAGGTGACTGGATTATTTACCGAGAACGAAGATGACACTCACACCATCAATTCAGCATGTAGTCACAACATCAATGTACATGTAGTCACAACATCAATGTACATGTAGTCACAACGATTTACATGTAGTCACAACATCAATGTACTTGAACAGTTACACCAACAATTTACATGTAGTCACAACATCAATTTACATGTAGTCACAACATCAATGTACATGTAGTCACAACATCAATTTACATGTAGTCACAACATCAATTTATATGTACAGTCACAACATCAATTTACATGTAGTCACAACATCAATGTACATGTACAGTCACAACATCAATGTACATGTACAGTCACAACATCAATTTACATGTAGTCACAACATCAATTTACTTGTACAGTCACAACATCAATTTACATGTACAGTCACAACATCAATTTACATGTAGTCACAACATCAATTTACATGTAGTCACAACATCAATTTACTTGAACAGTTACACCAACAATTTACATGTAGTCACAACATCAATTTACTTGAACAGTTATACCAACAATTTACATGTCGATGGGATCCCTGAGTTCCTTTTTTAGATAGATTACAGATGTCCACGTAAATCTCCAGGATCTGGACCGTTGAATTTTAAAGCAATCTGTAACCACTTGCGCGTATAGCGTTGTTTATCATCGCATAAAATCATCTGACCACCGGTCAACCCGTTTTAACCAATGGTAAACAGGACTGATAAATACCGGAAGGTCAACCATCGACACCGCCTTTGTTGATCAAAACAGTTATTAAGGTTTAGTGTTGCGGTTTTCTATCTTTGCACCATTTGTGACGTCACCCAATATCATTTATTACGTCAATAATTTAGGTATCCCAAACAATCTTAGATTTAAGGATATATACTTCTTTAATTACCGTGTCATCCTCCGAAACAGTTCCTTATTTTGAAAACACGTAAATTAGATAATGTTCAATGTGTATTATATTTGTCCATCGGAGACACGTCCAGCATAATATACATACTACATACATAAAATAATAGTAGATATATATATTTTGAAGGATTAATAATATTTTCTAAAATTTCCCTCGAGGGTGGGTTCTATTTTAAAAGCAATTTTGTAAGATACAAAAGATTGTCCATAATATTGGTAATGGAAAACAGTTCTAGGAACTTGAATTTGTATTCTTCTGTGTTTTGGAAGGACGGAATGGAGCCTTATAACACGCTCAAGAATTGTCTGCATGCCATGTTTAACCGGTTCAGACAGCTAATAACTCCGGCATAAGGAGAAGTAAATATATCATCGGAGAGGGATGGGACAAGGTATCGCTCGGTATATACCGCCACGGGAAGTGTGGGGTCGTGTGTTATCGAGTATTGATGCACACTGCATGTATATAGTCTGTATGGGGTTTCTAGAACTTGAACAAAGGGGAAGCACTCTGACCTGTGAACTAATACACACTCAAAGCAAGCCACGTACAATGTAGCTCGAACACACCACAGGGACGTGAACATGTGTTACAGCTATATTTGGACAACTAATGTGTTTAGAGTATCGACTTTCGGTAAAAATGCCCCCCATATGATCATTGGGGGTATATGAGCATTGGGGGTGGCATGTTTACCGAAAGTCGATCTAACACCCCCCCACCCCCCACCCCACCCCAACGCGTGTAAAATTACTCTAAACACCTTAGTTTATGTCCAAATATAGCTGTAACAAATTATCAGGTCCCTGTGGTGTAACACACAATTAATTAAACAAAGTTTTCATTGAAACACTCCATGTCAGCATTTGGTATGAGAATAGAGACTGAAAGTTAACCGTGGCAAATACGGGACAATAGGAGGTAGGTGGTTGGGTGGGTTCCTCGAGACAGGTAACTTTAAATAAAAAGATCGAAAAATGTCATTAAATAACAACACGAACAAAAGCAGAGATATCTGTGAACTACGAACTGAAAGTAGAAAAAAAAATCTGATGTCACGTGGAACATACAGCTTCATTGATGATATTATATCGAACAAGCCCCGCGTCGCGAGAACGGATATAGTGACATAGATGGGATCGAGTTCTAATTTCCTCTTCCCGGGGAGGCGAGGCGAGGCTCTAAATGGGGGAAATGGGAGAAGGTGGAAAATACAGGGTCAAAAAGCAAAGAATATTTGCAGACTTGGCCTGGGCGTCCTAAAGTAAACGAAATAAGAATCCTCCAGTGGCTAATAGGATACAAAGGGACCTACGAATGTGTTACAGCGATATGTGGACCCAATTAAACTAAGTTGTTCCGAGTAATATTACATGTTTTAGGGGTTTAGATCGTCTTTCGGTAAAAATGCCATCCCCAATGATTATGTAGTGGGGATGGCAATTTTACCAAATGTCGATCTACACCCCTAAAAAAAGTATTATTACTCTGAACACCTTAGTTAAGGTCTAAATATGTAACAAATTATCGGGTCCCTGTTGTAGGATAGTCATAGGGAGTAGTATAACGATATCGCACTATTATTAACGGTAAAGAAATGATAAATAAATAACTTACAGGCTTTCCTGAAGACATGTTTCCTTACGTGGTCGGTTATACCACAGTAATCCAAACCATCGCACAGGCAGTGTCTCTAAAGTATCAAGACCTTATATCAATACCGTGTCTATATACCTGAAAGAGGGGCCGTTTGTTTGGGTTTGGGCCGGGACTAACAATGGCACTATTCAGACTAAGCACTTCATTACACGACACCCCGAATTGTCTTCCATACATGTCTCCTACTAAGCTTGAGTCGCTTTAGTAGAAATGTTTCGACATTATTAGGTGTAAATTACGTCAAAGTATACTTACAAATGTACTTAATTAATGACTTTTATCTTTCCATTATTGCAAACCCATGTGCTGAAATCCAAATTTATAGAATGTAAGCAATAGTATTGAATGACTTCCTGTATCACTAAGATAACGATCATGCTAGCAATACTTTCTCCAGTGAAATGGTATTCACTTATATTTAAATGGAAAGCGTAATGAATGGCCTCACTGTAGCATGGCGGACGTCCAATATAGCGACCCGTTGTATAGATACTCTCAATAGCTCATGGCCGATCTTATAGTTTATTTGAAGAACTTTATAATGAACATCGTGACATTTTATTCTCGATCGAGAGTTCTCATTGTAACGGAAAACATCTCTAGGTAGATATTGCGTGGTGTTTTCTCGTGTACATAATACAATTGGTTTACTAGATAATCTCCCTATCCAAGCTCTAGCCTTACCTGGACAATTTGTTCATAGATCTAAATAAAAACATTGTAATATTTCCTGTAATAAATATACTAGTAGCTAAATGTATCTTGCCAAAACAACTAACGATCGGTATATTATTTAGTCCATAAAACCCTTTCTTATACCAGAAGTTTATTTAAATCAATGCAATCTACCGGAAACCTACTCTTCAGCACATGAAATTGGCATTTGACAGATATACACACACATTTCAAGTCACGTTTCGCATTAAGTTCGGCGGAATATCTGACCGTGAGCTTGACAGCTTTTAAGAAGATCTCGCGGTAAGATTGAAACTATTTCGTTTGCCTGCTAGAAACCATAAATTACATTAATACAAAATCAAATACGGGTAACAGAAACCGGTACTGCAGCTCGTTTGTTTTTGGAAGAGTGTTGGAAAATAATACCATGGTCTATTGTCCAAAAATGTGTGCTTATTAACCAATGAAAAGTGTCGTTACATCTCAAACATGACAAAATAAAGAATGGCTTTCTGTTTTGGTCAGCTTACGAGGGGATATTAGTTGAGCACGTGTAGATTCATCGTATATGGCGAGTTATTTCCTCATTTCCTGGACAAAACAGAGTGGCGGAACCCGACTAGGTCGATCGTCGGCGACCAGGTATATAATTTTTCATGATTTCAACTAGGTGAATAGTATCTATAGTGCATCATTATAAACCACTATTTAACTTGATAATCTAAAAAGCATTTGTACTCCTTCTATTATTATTAATATCAATTTTAAATTTTAATAATAATGGGATACTTGGAGATGTTCCCATTGTAGGATGTCATACACAGGTTATTGATATTTAACTATTATGAAACCACATGTCCATCATCCTGAAATACAAAAAAAAATCCTTGATAATGTTTTATAGATGGAACACAAAAGTAATGTCTTTTTATGAGTATTTTAGATGAATGTTTTTCACGATGAAATTATATGTATCATGTGTTTTAATAGTATTTCGTATAGGTCAGCATATGGCCGGATATTAATTCCTGTTAATGGTTTTTATATTGTATTTGCTTTACTGTGAATTAATATGTGACACGTAATTAAAAGAATTTTATTAATATTGTCATAATTGTAGCTCAATTAGGCCCGGGTCCGAACCCCGGTCTGGCCGTGCATTTGTTCATCTCCATTTACATTTAGAGTATTTTTCTGAAAATGGTTCACAACGATTTTATTCATAAGTATGATCAGTCGATACAAATGTTCATCAACGTGTACTCGTCTCAATAGATGTACATGTAGTTTAGAATAACTCTTCAGAGCTTATGTTTCATGTTATATATATATACGACAAAAATAAAAGTTTTTTGTAACAGCATGAAATTATTAATGACGTCACAGAATTGTGTCTCGTTCGTTGAAAAAATTGCATAGTTCTGCCCGTATGTTGTCGACGTCATGGCAACTTATCACATCCTCTAGTCAGATTATGAGAAGATAACTCTAGTTGCGGGAACAATATTTATTGAGTGAATGTCAGTGTAAACTGAAAATATTAAGGTTCATTTTGATATTTCGAAACCCAATACAATCGAGGCAGGTTAGTGTATTTTTGATTAATCGGTACTCGGAATGTTCCAATAGGGAAACATACGTAGCCAGTCTTTTCAGCGCTTAAAGTTCTGTCCATCAGTCCATCAAGTGTAAGTGTTTAACTCAGGTGGGATTATGTAATTGATTTATTACATCAACAGACAGCTTATATATATATATATATAAATATTAAATTAAAATCAGAGATCAAAAATAGTACCATTTCAATAACATCTAGGTAATGATAAAGTAATTATGTATAAAAAATATGGCACATAATAGTCACTTCACAAAGTGTAAATCAGCTACGTATATATACCTTGCCTAAGCTAGTTTGCAGGATGTCGATCTGATATACTTGATATGTGTTTTCAACCTCGCTACATTTGTAGCAGTCCTGTGTAAATCAATACATCGGCTAGGGAATGTCACTCTCATGATATGTAAAAATATTTTAATAGAAAAAATACTTATATATTCAACTTCATCAAATAATCAATCACCAAATTCTGTATATGCCAAATTTATATAATAACTGTTGCAATCATTGATTCATATCTAGGTTTGCCCACCATACATGCCCTGAAAACACCTAACTGTAAGATAGCGGAGATGTAATCTTTACCTATCTTAAATAAGTTTATGTGATTCCACGTATGTATAAAGAAAACATGTCTTACCCTACAGGCTTGGCTCAGAGGCAGACATATTCAATTCAGTTGATTCCAAAAGCAGTAAAGCTAATAGAAGACATAACATACATGTGTTAAACATAGTAAAATTAATTATACACAAGATAACGGAGGCTGAACAATGTGAAAACAATTTCACTACTTGTCATAGATTGTGCAATTAATAAATGTACTATACAAGATAACACAGTAATATTACTATCAGCCGTCACGCCTGGCAGTGGCAGTACACACAAATTTACCAAGATTATTTAGTTGTTATACAAGCAGAAGAGCGACGCCAGAAATATGGCTTAATATATTTTGATCTTATATCAGAATAACAATTACAGGAAAGAATAAAATGATATTCGTCTTCTACACACCCGCTATTACATTTGGCATGATAACACGTCCGATATGCTTTCCCTGTTAATTTCATCTCATCAAAAGTCTTTTATTATTAGAACGTGTATTATTATCAGTTAATATTCCCTTACAAAACGTTATCAATTCTGTTGTTATGTAAATGTCTTCGTGTAAATTACACAGAAATCAAATTGATCCTCGCTTCATTTGTACATCAACAGAAAATCCGCTTTTGGTTGCAGTGAATTGAAAACACCGCTCTGATTGGTTAATATAATGTATGTGATTGTACAACGGTTACTATAGAATATAAAAATGAAAAATTACAACAAAATCATAATGCATGTAAAAGATGTATCACACCGAAATTTTGTGATAAATTAGTGCTGAAATTGATAGTGTAAATAATTGCTTATTCATGAAAATCTTTAATCTTACCATCTATTATTAAATTTATATTTCGAATTGTCCATATCTAACAACTCAAGTGCGAATTAATGCAACACACGTTTATATGACATTTAGACAGAATTTGGCTATATACATGTGGCATTATCCTTAATTGTAATGACTATATATCCTTTGTGACATTTGAGATAAGACTCATGTGTGAAGTTTTTATATCCCTAAGTACGTACTCTCTGTAAACTTACTTTCATAACTCATTACTTTTGTCGGCTTGTTCTCGTTTCCCCCACTTTTTAAAATAAAATGGGGGGAATAATGTTGTTAGAAGGATTATAGTCTGTTTCTAAGTAGTATGGGCAGTATTTACCTGTGTTTTTACCTGTTTTACCTGTGTTGTTACCTGTGGTTAACCCTTCTATTTAAGGTGGTTTTATCATATTTAATTAAATAACACATTATATAAGTTTTTTCAGATTTGTGATGATAAATTTTAAAATTATTTAAATATTAATCATATATATAAATATATATATTCAGTATTGAATATATCCATTTAGTAGTCCTTGTGCTGCTGATAAGATGATAAGATGAAATGTGTTATTTCATTTTCTAGTACTTTAAAAATATTAATATAACTATTTATTGAACAATCTTTATTATTGTAACATTTAATATGACGCCTACATTACCTTGTACAAATTGTAAGAATGTAATGTGTGACTTAGAGTGTGATGTTTAACAGCTAATTAATCAGTTTATTTATCAAAAATCCTAGATGTTATAAATACAGTTGTGGGATCCCACAACGTTACACGATGTGCGGTGTGCGCACGATGTGTGCACGGTGTGTGAACGGTGTGTGCACGATGGGCGAACGATAAAAAGCTGGACGATCATTGCTTGCGCACATATGTGCGCACGATGGACGGACGTTGTGCGATAACAATCGTGGTTGGTGTAAATTGAGAAATGCCTTAACAATTTATACGGTTTTGTGTTTAAACATATAAACTTGATGTTTACGTATGTTTCTATATTCTAGCAACATCTATAAACT